>NW_012114566.1:8090747-8230111 GCF_000951035.1 Colobus angolensis palliatus
AGGTAGTTTTAATCCTGGACAGTAAAAACCATTACTTAGATGTGTCAACATGAATGTCTGTGATTGAATTTGCCAGAGTAAATTCAGATGCATATGGAAGCCAGTTTATAATGGGTCAAGAGGATGGCTGGATTGAAAGAGAGAACACAGAGAAAACAAAGGTAGAAGAATCTTTTATGAAGTATAGGTGAGATGGAAAAGTAGAAAATAAGGCACCTGTCAGTGAGGTCACACGCACAGGGTGCAATTCATTTTGATAAGAGAGAGAATGGGGAAATTGAGAGTGAAAAGGAAAGAGAAGAAAACTGATGCAGCAAAGTCAAGCAAGGTGTGAAATCAAGAGACTAGGGGAGAGGTTGATTGGGAGCACTTGATTCTTTTAGCCTGCAGGAAAGGAAAGCTTAAGTATTAGTTATCTTTTGCTTCATAACAAATTATCCCCAAACTTAATGGTTTGAAGTGAGAATACTACTATCTCTCAGTTTCAGTACATCGAGAATTCAGAAGCATCTTTGCTGAGTTCTCTGCTTCAAGTCTCTCACAGGCTCCAGCAAAGTTGTGGGCTAGGGCCTATGCTCTCAAAGATCTACCTTAAAGGATATACTTTCAAGATCACACAGCTGGTTCCTGGCAGGGTTTAGTTCCTGGTGAGATCTTGGACCCAAAACCTTAGTTCCTTGCTGTCTACTGGAGGCTGCCCTCAGTCCTTTGCCCTGCTGTTCTCTCTAGGCAGCTTAGAACATGGCAATGTTCTTCATCAAAGTGAGCAAGCCAAGAAGAGTGACACAGAGAGACAAAGAGAAAGAGCAAGAGCAAAACAGAATTCTCTTTTCTATAATCTAATATCCAAAAAGATATCCCATCACTTTTGTCATATTCTGTTCCTTAGAGGCAAGTCACTAGGTCCATGCCATACAGAAGAGGTAGGGATTACACAAAGGCCTGAAGACCAGCCATCATTAGACTCCATTTCAGGAATGGTATCCCACAGTACGGAAACGGGAGCATATTTGTAAAAGAGGGGCACATAAAGCTGAGAGATTTCACACAGAATGGCCTCAAATTTCTCAAATATGTCTCTCTGAAGGTGAAGGGGAAAGTTTTGACTAGAAGGCTGAGGAATAACCTGAAGATTTGTAGTATCTGCTGAATGAAACAGAAAAACTTGACTAAGAGCAAGAATAAGTAAAGAGTCTTGAAAGAGCTGAGAGACCAGCTATGGTCAAGGTCAATGAATATTTTCGGCATCAATTTATAATTTGGGGGTTTCCTGTAGCAGGAATCATCATCCAGGTACAGAAAGAAGAAAATGCTGATTTTTGGAACTCATTTATGACTGGAATTTATTCAGTGGTCACTGTAGAAGAATAGGTAGCCAGCATATTGAAAGACAGTGAGAGGCTATTCACAGTTTGGCATCATAAACTCTAGGCAGGAAAAGAGTGGAGAAGAGGAATGAAATGACAGAAACCAGAGACTTTAGGGCTCTATATAATAAAAAAGAGATTATTGGAGAAATTGGAATGAGAGAGAACATAGTGGGTGAAAGTTCATGGTCAAAGATAAAAATGCAGGGTTTTCAGACATTTGTTATGGAGCAATTCTAGGTTACAGCAAGACCCCTCTGCCACCACAGCTAAAATTTGCAGTAAAATGGTACTGAAAATCAGTGGTGGGTGGAGGCCCAGGAAATGTGATTGCATTGAAAGAACCAGACTGATGGAAATACAAAATGTCAGAGTAGAGAACATCTGAGGAAACTTAGGAAATAAAGATTATTTTTGTAACTGAGAATCAATATGATAAAGTGGAAGGTATCAAACAGACTGATTGATGTGCTCTTAAGAAAGATGTTGATAAATGGAGTTGATATTTTTACTAACAACTGGGAGTTAGTGTAGGAATCATCATACATTTCTGGAGCCTATTCTGGTTTCATGTTTTACCAAACCTGATTTTGCTAACTCATGTAACCTAACACCCATTGTTATATAGGGTGTATATATAGGTAGTGGGAATTGTACTTATTTCATAGAATGATGGTTATCAAATGAGGTCATGCCTATAAATCACGTAGAAGATGGCAAACAATCAACTCACAGTGAGATCATCCTTCTTATTTATTTACCGGCCATTTTGAGTTAGGGTAAAAAATCCCAAGCATGGAGTTGGAAATCTACTTGAATATAAAATAATATATTACAAAAAATAATGTAGTCTTATGTGACATTGCTACTTCTCTCTATTGGATGTAGAAATGAGCACTCCTTGTCTGAAGTCTTCTCCTAAGTGTTTATAGACTGTCAGTTTGCTCATTCAGGTCGAAGTGCCCTTAGACTTGAACCAGCTGTCTGTGGATCCAGTTAACAAGCCGAGGAAGACTGACCGGTGAAGGAAGGAAATTGTTCATGCTGACAATCTGAAGTAGTATACACCCTTACCCTTCAGTATCAAACCCATCTCAGACAAATGTACTGCCTTTGGTCACCTTTGCTTTTTGAAAGATAAAACACTGTATGAAGCCCTGATTCTTTTCAGTTTTTAATATCTTCCTCTGCACAAAGCTATGCAGATCTATGATCTATGATCTGCATATGGAGGATCAATCCTTCAAATACAGGCTTATTTGGAGGAAGGTGGAAAGTAATAAGACAAAACTACTAGAGTTATTTTTATCATTTTTTTTATTTACACTCATCTTGCTCATTAAAAAAAAGTTATTGAAAAGAGCTAACATCAGTATACAAAGTTAAGTTATCTATGATGGCACACCCAAAGGAAAAAAATAATAGATCACATGGAATGGTCCACAATTGAACTGATGCATCTGTCATCAGCATTACTTTAGAGTTGATAAACTTGAAACATTTTTTTTTTTTTCATTTGGGAAAGCAGGGTCATACACAAAGAGGATTCGTTTATTAACAACATGTACAGATACACTTTCCAAATATATTCATCTTAGCTCATTTATGTGAAAAATTAATATATTAAATATTAATTAAGATAAAGACTTAGCTGGTGTAAAAAAGAAACTCAAAATTACAATGACTTTATAGACAAAATTTTCCCCTTTTACATGATAGCATCTGCATGAAAAGTTCTGTTCCGTGGCATAGCTCTGATCCACACTGCCTTTCAAAGTCCAGGGTTTCTTACATCTTCCTGTTCACCCACCTCTAGTTATTTTCCTCATCTGCCTAACTCAAGCTGGGTGAGTTTGTTAGTGTTTATGGGAAAGGCAAAGAGAGTGTGTAGAGGATGCATTGTTACTGTTTCTAGCCCACATCTGGAAGTGGCACATATTACCTCTCACATTCTCTTCATCTCATGGATACATAGAGCTGTAAGGGTGTCTGGAAATGTAATCTCTATCTGGTGAGGTTGGGGCTATGTTTCTATTACTGTGAAGAAGGAAAAGGGACTTTAGTAAATAAGTAGCAATCTGAGTCAAGAGGAGTAAATTGAATGAAATCAATATTATCCAGATAGCAATTCAAAATAAATGCAATTGTTCCTTTGCAAAATATACAAATAAAGGGCTATTTCTTAGGCTTTTCTATGCTGCGTAATGAAAAGCATAGTTATCAAAAATATAAAACCAAGAAATATTTTATTTTCCTTTTTGGAAGAAATTTCTGATTTTATTTGGTTCAAACTGTTCTGTAGCATTTCCTAAGGAGATCTATTAAAGTTACAAGAAAACCGAGCAAGCTCATTAGAAGAACATACAGAAGATTATTGCAATTACTTTGAGTCATCAGTTTTATCCATGCTTAACATGCAAGTAATGCCAGCTCAAGTAATACCAAAGATAACTGGACAAGGAAGAGTTGTTGCCGAAGTCTTCTCTATGTTTTTAAACGAGGTATTAGTTGTAAAAATAATCTTTATAAAATGAATGAATGACTTGCTTGCACTTTTACAATGTGTAAAAATTAAACTTTTCATTTTAAGAGGGATATAAGATTAATAGGAGGGAGATGCACAGCGATGAAAGGATCCTTTTCCCTCAATGTTTCATACAAATAATATGATCGATGTTTTCATACTAAAGTTGAAGGTGTCAAACTGAATAGAGAAGGAGTTAGTGATATGTGAATATAGAGATCTATAAGTATATCTCCAGTGTAACTCACTTCACCAGCTTGAGGAATAATTAAAGACTCGTTTCTTTTCAATATTTAAATAAATTTTCCAAGTAACTGGAAGGGCACCCATTGCATTTCCTCTCTTAAATAGTTCATGAACACTTAGAGCTTATTTAGTCTAAAGAAACCTATCCTGCTTTCATATGTGAAGGAGAAAGACAACTGGAGAAACTGATCTGCCACCGATGGGCCCAGTTTTCTGCATTCTGCTATGTCTATTTTGATCATAACATATATATTCCTATTGAAAACCGGTCCAAGACAATTTGAAGTGCCCTTGTTCACCGCTGTAATGATACTTTACCAGATGTAGGAATTCCTCCACCTCATGATTCCTCCACCTCATGATTTCTGCACTTTAGATTAATCATGAAATACTCAGATTTGGGATTTCAAGCTTATAGAGGTTTACAGATGTTAGCTGACTTCTCTTGCCCTTTTATCGTTTCCATAGTCGATTTCTGGTTTCCGCTGTATGCTAGATGATACCATCTGAATCTACTGGTGGATTCTAATTGGCCTATAAAGTGTTAGTGCCTAGAGTGGACACCATTTTAAAAATCAAAAGAGTTGGCTGGGCGCGGTGGCTCACGCCTGTAATCCCAGCACTTTGGGAGGCCAAGGCGGGTGGATCAACAGAGTTCGGGAGTTCGAGACCAGCCTGACCAACATAGAGAAACCCCGTCTCTACTAAAAATACAAAATTAGCTGAGCATGGTGGTGGGCACCTGTAATCCCAGATACTAAGGAGGCTGAGGCAGGAACATCACTTGAACCCGGGAGGCGGAGGTTGCGGTGAGCTGAGATTGTGCCATTGCACTCTAGCCTGGGCAACCAGAGCTAAACTCCATTAAAAAAAAAAAAACAACAAAAAAACTCAAAAGAGTTCACATAAAAATCCAAGTTTCCGGTTTATGTATAAAAGGGAGATCAGACAACTTTTGATCTACATTCCTACAAGGGGATAGGGGAGCAACTGCTTTCTCACCTGGGTTTTGCCACACTCACTCCCTTCACTTGTTTTTGTTACCCAAGCACTTGTGATTGCAGCTCATCTGGCGCCTGGTGTTGAATGTGGATCTTTAAGTCATGCTGTCCTTTCCTTCATGTCAGTAATTCTCAAAGTGTGACTAGGGAGTTTGGAGATCCTAAGATTCTTTCAGAGATATCTATGACATCAAATGTGTTTTCATAATAATAATAAAATATATTACTCAACTTTGTCATTTTCATTCTGTCACAAAAAAGCACAGTTTGAATTTTGTACTGTGCATTTGACAGATCTGCATAATTCAGTGGACCAATATTTTTCAAATGATCAATGCATGATTTTGTAAAATCATGCATGGTTAAAAGATTTATTCAAAATGTGTGATAGACTAATTGGTATTGGTGAAAGTGAATATAACAAATCCATCAATGTTGTTTTAGGTTCCATATTGGAATCTAACTCATCTTAAAGAAACTACCACTTGTCAAGTTATGGTATATTAAATGATATAAAAACCATGTTGAAGAAAGTTTAAAGTATCCCTCCATTTTTCAACTACCTATCTGCGAAATTGAGTTTTCTTTACATACTTCATCCAAAATAACACTTCTTAACAGATTGAATGCAGAAACAGATATAAGAATCCAGTCTTTTTTTGCTGTTAGATGTTAATTTGTAAAATGTAAAGAATATTTTTTACTTTAAACAATATAGTCTTAATAAAATATGCAATTTATGTAAATAAGGATAAGTATTATTTTAAGTTATTTAGTACATATTTTTAAAATATCTCTACTTTATTATTAATATGATAAATGTTGAAAGATATAATTCATATAATCAACAGCTCTTGAGGGGGCACTGATAATTTTAAGAGTGTAAATGGGTCCTGAGGCCACGTATTTGAGAACCAGTGCCAGAACTCATTTGGAATTCAGTCAGTGCCACTGCACTTAATCAGGAGGATGGAGCCAGAGCCCCACAGAACACTTTCTGTCAGGAATCCTGGATTTACAAATGTGTCCACTTTTGATGGACTAGCTCTGTGATCCAGTCACAAATGGCTCTTTTATGACACATCTTTCCCACCTGGGGGTGCCTGCTTAATGTGCTTTTATTTGCATAAGCAAGATATCACAAGTAAGAGAGTGATCTTTGGAGACAAAAATATCGTGTCCTAAATAGAAAATACTTAAATGGTAGCTTCTTTCCATGAAGTTCCACCTGACCGGGCTCCCTGCTTCTCATCAAACTTGCAAATGGCAACATAAGCTACTAAGAAAAACTGAACCAAAATCAAAATGACTGACTTCAGGTCAGCAAAGAAAATATCACTTACAGCTGGCAATGTTAATGTCTATATGGGCAAATACTAATTTCTCAAATATATATTGATGAATTGTCAACTATTAACTCAAGGAAACTATTTGTACTATGCAAATTATAGATATATTCATGTTTCCATTTACGCAAATGTATCTAAAATTCCATATATGAATATCTCTCATAATTTACAGAACTACTTAGGAAGATAAAGTTTTTTGTGTATTTGGTTATATGATTTTATTATTTGACAGTATAAATTATATATATTTAATATATATGTTTATATATAATATTTTATGAAACTGACTTTAAATATCATAAACTTTTTTATTGCTCTGACTTAAGATATGGCATTAAAAAATACTTGCCAAACAAAAAGCTTTATATTTTATTGATACATCACAATTACATACCCAGAGTTCTGATTGAAGGGGAATCTTAAAACTTGTTTTCACGAAGCAAAAACTCGGCAAAGAAAATAGAATCTGCTGTTAATAATTATAACTTTGTCCTGAGCACTAGCTAATTTTTGTGTTGTATGTATGATTTAAGGTTAGATTGCAAGTCTAGCTGCTTGTGAAGTTCCCTGTGTTCAGAATCTCTTTCTAGTTTGTTTATTACTTTACATATCTGTTCATTTAGATAATTATCTGACACCTGCTCATGGCAGATTGTTTTGACAGATTTTATTGGCTGAGATCAGTTTATCACCTGCCATCTGTCCAGTAAAGGTGAGTTCAACAAGCTGGTAATTTTTGGACCATTATAAAATATCATTTCTTATTAGTTATATTTCATAATCTTTTCCTATTCTTAGAAGGTATTGAACAGAAAAAAATGTTATTGACACATATTATGAGATACAGTATCTTTAGTCTTTATAAGATATATTTCTTTATCAGAAATGATGACTTCAACAGTATTTGGATTTAATCAAGAATATTTGATATTGAAAGAGAATGTTGTTTTAAATTAAGTATTTAATTTGGTTTGGCATCTTGAACAGTTTTAAAAAGCATTATTTCCTTTTCCCTTCTTGTTGTATTTTTGACACTTTAGCAATCTATTGATACCTCAAATTAAAGTGAATCTTTTAAAGCACATATACAATATTGTTTATATAATAATGAAATTAGAGCATCTCTATTATTATAGACCTTTTGAATCCATACAAAGCAAACAACATTCAATGAGAGGAAGAATAAGTAACTCAGTGTCTCACTGTCTAATAAAGAAAACAGTTTTTAAGCAGCAGTGATAATTATTTTAGGTTATTTTTGAAATGAGAATTTAAAGAAACCTTGAAAGCCAATTATAAAACTCATGTAAAATTAAAAAAAAAAATAGGTTCTGTTTCTTAGAGTGGGCCAATATTCCTATTTTTTAAATCAAAGGAGGAATTAATTCTAGTGGAAGAAACAATAGTAAATTTACTTTCATTTTTTTTTCTACTTTTATAATTATCTACCTACCATTACCTGAACACTTACCATATGTCAGGGGCTGAGGATATGATATTCAGTAAGATAGATCTAGTCTTAGCCCTTCTCAGACCGTGTAAGGTCTAGCTTTTATAGTTGTCCTAACGTAGCCCGGCTATGTATGTCCTCTCACCCACGCCTCTAAAGATTGCTATTTGAATATGCACCTCTTTTTGTAACCATATGAATTGACCAACAGCAATTGTGAAACCCGTGTTCAAAGCAAAATTAGAACATCTTGAGACACTTAAAAATGTGGCTTGCGAAGTGGCCTGTACTTTGGATGTATATTTATCAGAGGGGAGAGGGCCAGGGTTTTTGCTACCCTTGTAACTTCTCCCTAGTTATCTGGCATGATAGGAATTTTTCACAGACTGCTCTGAGAAATGAGCCCAACACTGGTTTAGAGTATGCTATTGGACTTTGGGGAGTCCAAAAAAAAAAAAAAAAAGGAACAGGGCAAGGCAAGTCCTTACGGACCTTCTGGGATAATGGGAAGACAGCACCAACATAAATATATGGATATAAACACAAGTGACTCCAAGAAATAAATATACACAATCAACCACTGGACCAGGATAACCACTGGTGATAAAGAAAACATACTAATCAGCGGTATACATGCTAAAAGTTTTAACATAGACTATCTATGGGAATGAGATTCGGGAATCTGACTTAATGTCAGATTTGCCCACTGAGGAACCTAGGTTGATCATTCAGTGCACTTCTGTCATTGTTTACCTGCGGAAACTGAGACTCAGGGAGGCCAAGGGTCTTATCCATGTTTACATGATGGCAGACAGAGGAAAAGGCGTAAGATTCTGGGGACCTGGACAAGTGCTCTTTCTGTTAGTTACATGCGAACATGCTACCTCTTTGTGCTATATGATCTCATGATTTGTTGAAGCGTAGCTTTCTAGAGGAATATACAAAAATCTTAGAGTTCCAAGAGGTATTAAGTTCGAATAACTGGGAATCCTCAGAGCCTCTGTGGAAAGGTTTCATCAAAGAATTAAGCCTTAGGTCATACGTATCAGACACACAGCATCACACTCATCAGAAGCACAGCCAAATTGCCACCATGTCGACATGCTGCCAAAGTATTTAGCAGAAAAATGAAAAATACAACCAACTGCGCCATTGTCTACATGGCATGGAAGAATTGCTCAACTAATTTTTTTGATTGATGTGACCAGTTGTTTTGGCACCATGTCAAGACTGCATCATACAGAAGTGCCCTGCATGAGTCATTACAGATTCCAAAGATGCTCAGATTCCAATCTGGCTACATTCTGAAAACTAGGATTAGAGATATTTTTCCAATAAATCTGTTGACTTATTTCTGATGTAGACAGTAACAAGAATTTTGTTTCTTTATTTGAAGAGATGATTTATCTTTAAAATGTAAGGCAACCTCATTGCTTATTTTACAACTATATATGGAAGAAAAATTGCAGAAAATGTTGTGCTGTACAGTAAAAAGTAATTTTATCAGGATAAACTGTTATTTTTTCTAACAAACAACATGATGTAAAATAAGTTGAATGACAGAAATTCTCCTTGAAAAGCAACACTTAGGGACCATGAGGGGAACTGAGTGTGGGAATAGCTATGCCACATGAAACAGAGGTCATAAATACAAGTACATACCA
The DNA here is from genome assembly GCF_000951035.1 of Colobus angolensis palliatus. Lineage (NCBI taxonomy): Eukaryota > Metazoa > Chordata > Mammalia > Primates > Cercopithecidae > Colobus > Colobus angolensis. The sequence goes on from NW_012114566.1 coordinate 8,100,349, forward strand.
CAAGTAACTTCCGTTCACTTTAAATAGCACACATTAGAAGTAAACTCAGAAAACAAAGGTAGTTTTAATCTTCATGTCTAAAGAGTTCAAATAGAAAGAAATAAGTAGATACAAACATGAGAATCATACCTGTTAGGAAAGCCAGACAAGTTAGAATAAGAGAAATAAAGTACAGGAACAGAAGATGATTTGCAGAGGAAGGCAGCCTCAGTTGGTCATGTCTATTTTGGCCTTAGGTGAGGGTAGAGGTGTTAACCACACCAAACTGATTTAGTAAGAAAGGAGTATATTTGGTGTGTACTAAACATAGTCTTCAATTGGAAGGGAGCACGTTTTTCTGATCTCCAATAATTGCCCCATAAAAAAGATACTGGTGATAAAGAAAACATACTAATCAGCGGTATACATGCTAAAAGTTTTAAAATAGACTATCTATGGGAATGAGATTCGGGAATCTGACTTAATGTCAGATTTGCCCACTGAGGAACCTAGGTTGATCATTCAGTGCACTTCTGTCATTGTTTACCTGCAGAAACTGAGACTCAGGGAGGCCAAGGGTCTTATCCATGTTCACATGATGGCAGACAGAGGAAAAGGCATAAGATTCTGGGGACCTGGACAAGTGCTCTTTCTGTTAGTTACATGCGAACATGCTAACAGTCAAAGTGAACTTTCAGCTGTTGATTTTTGGCATTAGAGTAACAGACAATTTTAGGTTCAGTATTCTGTATATAAGGCATCACTTTCTTTTGTCATTTTTTGCTGTTAATTTTGAGCACTCTTGGAATTTCTAGGTTTCTTGTGTAGATTAACTTGGAAGTTTATATCAGGATTTGAAAATAGGTGTGAAGAAGATCTTTAAAAATGAAGCATAGCATCTCTTTATGTAGACGGACACTGGGTTACCAGCACTAACAACAGATTCTTAGTGGTGAATTACCTAGTTCTCCCTTCTTTCAATTAATTCCTAAAAGGCTTTCTCTTGTCCACTGTTTCTTCCTCATTCAGATTGCTGTTCTTCCAATGCCTTCCCCTCTTTGCCACATATGAGTTCAAACAGCAGGCTGGCTAAATTCTAATGATGGTACAGCCACCAATCTACAGAAAGAGGATATATGACCAAGAAGTTCTCTTCATTAACTACTGAAAACGTCAAAGGCATAGTTTAATACTTTGTTTTTCTGGTTTGAAGGCAAACAACTGATAAAGATAGAGATATTCCTTCCCATAAGTAATTATTTTGTAAGTGGAGATAACGCCAAACTATCCTAATGCCTACGGATGGGTGAAAATTCTGCCAGGTTCAATAATATAAGACAATCTGAAGTGATCAAGAAAGGTAGTTCCACAGTATTGGAAATAGCTGGATTTTGTACTAATTGTCAGGCCTCTGAGCCCAAGCCAAGCCATCGAATCCCCTGTGACTTGCAAGTATAGGCCCAGATGGCCTGAAGTGACTGAAGAATTGCAAAAGAAGTGAAAATACCCAGCCCCGCCTTAACCGATGACATTCCACCACAAAAGAAGTGAAAATGGCTGGTCCTTGCCTTAACTGATGACATTACCTTCTGGAAGTCCTTTTCCTGGCTCATCCTGGCTCAAAAACTCCCTCGCTGAGCACCTTACGACCCCCCACTCCTGCTCACCAGAGAACAAATCCCCTTTGACTGTAATTTTCCTTTATCTACCCAAATCCTATAAAATGGCCCCACTCTTAACTCCCTTGACTGACTCTCTTTTCGGACTCAGCCCGCCTGCACCTAGGTGATTAAAAAGCTTTATTGCTCACACAAAGCCTGTTTGGTGGTCTCTTCACATGGTTGCACATGACACTAATGTCAGATATTTTCTGTTTTTTTTTTTCCTTGAGAATAAAAGTATAAATGACCTAAAACACTTTAATATTAATTATTTAGAACATATCTAGTATAATTACCAGAGGTGGGTTTTTATACTGCATGATCCACGGAGAGTTCCTTTTTTTTTCTGCCTGGGACTCCTCTTTTCTCACTTTTAGTTACTGCTCTGCCAATTGTTACTTCTTTGGGTGCAATATAAAGACCTGATTTTCAGTGTTTCCACTCCTCTTTTCTCACTTTTAGTTACTGCTCTGCCAATTGTTACTTCTTTGGGTGCAATATAAAGACCTGATTTTCAGTGTTTCCACTAAATCCTTGATTTGGGGAATTGAAGTATTTTAAATTGTGTTGGTTTCTTTGCTTTTTGCTTTTAATATTTCCTTACAAAGTGACACATTCTCTACATTGGAAATGCAGCTATGTATTTTAAAATAATATGTTACATAAACATCTTGAGACTAAAAACTAAAAATATACCTTATGGTAACTTTTGTTAGTAGGAAACATAATTGGTAGGAAGAGGGAAGTCATGTACATGGTAAATATCAAGTAAATATCATGTAAATGATATTTCAGATTTTGTGTTACTGTGTATGTGTATATATATATATACACACATATATATATTTTCCACTTAGCTTGAGATATATATATATATATACACTGGTAAAAAAGAATTGATTTTGTTTTTATTTAAAGTTTTAAAAATCTGATTTCATTATATTTTATGTTCCCATTATGACCATTACTTTTATTCCATTTATTGAGAAACATTCGGGATACCTCATGGGCAAGGGGTGCTATACTGGGTGCTATGAGGATATGCCATTGAAATTAACTTACAGTTTATTCAAGACCAGATTAAGACAGACAGGGTAACTGCTGCATGTAGAAGGCAGATTTTCGTCATTCCGTAGGATAAAACTTGGCCTCTTGACTCACATTCTTCCCTAAGTAAAGAGAGCTAATTTGTCTCAATAGAGAATTGGAAATTGGAAAGAAGCTACAACATACCTTAATTGCAATTGTGTCTTTATTTATTTTGGAATTTAGACATTTTCACTGGAGAAAGTACCTACTGGGAGAAAGGTTGTGGGGGAGGAAATAACTTGTAAATGTGATACTGTGAATTTAATACAGAGATGAAATAATAAGCCCACCAGCATTGTTCTTGACAATCAGTTGTAATTAGTAATATAGATGCCAATTTCATGTGTATTTGGCTGAATCCCCAAAATTACAAAAATAATATAAAACAAGAGGGAAAGTTATTAGTGAGGTTAAAAGAACTTAAATAAAAGATTATAGTGACAGGAAAAGACAGTGTACTTCTGATGGAGATGCTCATAAGAACTTCACAGAGGGAGCAGCCTATGACTTGAACTTGGAAGAGTCAATAAAATTTAGACATGAAGATTAGAGAATGATAAGAGTGAAAATACAGAAGTGAGGAAGTATGAAAAGTATGCAGGAAATGTCAGAAAAACAAGCAAAGAAATTTGACAAGTGCACTGGGTTTGTACAGTTCTTTGAACAAACTTCAGCAGTTTTGGTCTCTCAGGAAATGGCAACTCCATCCTTCCAGTTGCTCAGGTCAAAAAAAAAGGAGTCATCCTTGACTTCTTTTTTTCTCATATAACCCACATCCAACCTGTCAGCAAATCTGTTCATTCTAACTTCAAAACGGACCTAGAATCCAATTTTTTCTGAATCTCTCTATTGGCCTACAATCCAAAGGCTTCTCTTTTTCAATCAGAGAAAAAGCTAAAGGCCTTTTAACGATCTTTCAAACTCTGTACAATCTGGATCCTGTTTTAGCTTCATTTCATCTTTGGCAAATCTCCACCCCTCTTTGAATTCTGTCCACACTGTCCTCTTTCTTTATGTCAACTGGGATGTGGCCTCGGGAACTTTACATTGTGGCTCTCTCTACTTATAACACTCTTACTCCAGGTGTCTCCATGACTGCTGTCTTATCCACTTTAGGCTTGTGCTCGAAGAACACCTTACCAGTGAGGTTGTCTCTGACAACCTTATTTAAATCAGCAGCTCTGGCCCCCATTTCAACTCCAGACTCCTCTATTTCTCTTTCCACTTAGCTTGATAGCACTTACCCCTAACTGTTTCAAATAGGTTAAATTAAGTTCTGCTGGGGCAGTTAGTGACCCTCAAATCCCAGCCTCTTACAACATTCTATATATCCAGATGGGTCAGTTGCAGCTCAGCTGTATATAATTTTCTCCCTTGGTCCCAGGACAATAAATCCTCTATATGGAACATCACTGGTTGTTTTCACAAAGAAAAATAAAGCATTGTTGAACCACAAGCTGGCTCTTAAAGCTTTTTCCTAGAAGTGACAAATACCTCTTCCACATACACTTAGTGTTCAAAATGAGAAATACAGTTTGATCTAATATCAATCAAGTGGTAAAATAGAATTCTTATGCACCACAGTGAGGGGTATTGAAATATTTGGCAACCTGTAATAAAATCCACCACTTTATATGCCATAAAATCGTTATTATTTACTTGGATATTATCTGTCTTGCTTATATCTTGGATAAGTTTCCTGGAAACACTCTGAGATAGAGGTTGTGTGAAGAAAGAGAGTGTTCTTTGAAAATTCACATGTATGGAAGTGAGGAAGACAGGATTAGACAGAGGGAGATACTGACTTTTAATGTGATTGCAACTGAAGATTCAGTCTACCCCATAGGAAGCTCTGGAGCTTGGCGGCCCTTCAGAGTTGTCCAAAGTTGAGATCAGTAAGTCAGGGCTTTGTATTTTCATATCTAATGGCCATTGTTTGCAAGTATCTTCCTAAAACAGGGTGGAAATTTACCCAAGGGAGTTCCCTGCTGTAGAGGACACTGCCATTAAGGGTAGAAGGATGAACAGTCAGCCATCCAAAAGTCTCAGCAACTGGGGAGGGCAGGGGTAAGTTAAGTGTGTTTGCTTGGACCAGAATATCTTGGCAGAGCATCAGAGCACCAGTTGCCTCCACCAGAATGAGACGCCCAAGAAGGTTGGGGCTTGCACTTATTTGGTTTATTGCTATAGCCACCATGCCTTGAAAAGCTCCTGACATGAGATATGTTTAATATTTGTTGAATGAATAAATGATTAAATGATTAGTTTGTGTGAAATTTCAGGTTAGAGAGGGAGAAACAAGAAAAGCAAAGAGGGTCTTCAATAACTACAGAGTTTAAACTTGCAAACAATTTAAATGCTTTGCAATATGTTTCAGGAATAGAGATCAAATGGAAGTGTGAACAGTGGATTGAATGTGAGGAGGGATGCTAGGAATAGCTATCAGAAAGCTAGTGTCATACTTCAGGTGGAAGAAATGTGATGCTTATGGCATGAGATTGAAGGTGGGCAAGGGTGGCCCATGAGAGCAGAAGAATATCTAACAAGAATACAAATTTGGCAATATGGGAGAGCAAAAAAAGAGAACAAAAAAAAAAATCAACGATGTCTTGGAAGGATATGGTCTAGGTAATGAATCAAACAAAGCAAACAAACAAAAAATAAGGAAAAAAGTCCTTTGAGAGGGGGAAATGAAGAACATACTCTAGTTAACTCTTGGGAAAAAGAGACTTGGCAACAGACTTGAGGACACACTACAAGACTTGGGGACAGAAATACATACACTATTGGGAACAGAACTATGTCCTTTGATTCATGTAGCAGGTAATTTTATATTTTTCTGATTAATAGCATAAGAAATGAGTTGTTTTCATCATTTGATTTATTTGTAGAAAACTGTCTTAATTATACCAGTCTTTGGTATCAGATACATACTGCAGAATTTGGTTGTGATACGGACAGGAGGCAGTGAAATACTAGGCAGGAAAGGATGGGGTTCCTGATGAAGCTCCACTTTCAGGCCTGGACCCACAGTCCAAAGAGGGAACATGAATTTCTGTTTTCCTGCCCAAATGTTGCCCTTTCCAAAACCACCCTGGCCTCCCTGCCCCCCGCCCCACATCCTGTACCCATAAAAACCTCAGGCCCTACCAGTGCAGAGGCAGAGTGGCAGAGAAAGAGAGAAGAAAATAAGCAGCCGGACGTCAGAGAGAAGCAGCTTAACTTCAGAGGGATGGCTTGACAGTGGGACTTTAGAGAAGAGTTTGACTGGTGATGGCTGAACTCCACAGGAAGACGACCTTCCTACTCCATCCTCTTTCCAGCTCCCCATTCTGCTGAGAGCCACTTCCATCACTCACCAAAATCCTCCACATTCACCACCTTTCAATCATTCACATGACCTGGTTCTTCCTGGATGCTGGACAATAACTTGGGTACCAAGAGTGTGGGTGCAAAAGACTGTCACCCTGACCTTCCAATGAGCTGTTAAACACTTAAGTTGTCCATGGATAGAAAAGCTAAAAGACTACACTGTAATACTTGCCCTCTGGGGCTCCAGGGGTAATGAGTACCCCCAGCCCAGACACGGGCACAAGGCCACATGGAGTTCTCCTGCTGGCAGCCAGAAGTACTTGTCCCAGCCCCTGCACCCACTCATCTGCATGCTCCCCTTCCCACGAGGGGTTCAGAGAGCTGTAGGCAGAGTAATCAAGCCACCCCTTCAAATACCATGAAAGGGTCAAGGAAACTATTCCATTTCAATTGTTTGAAACAGAAATAGATGAAACATCTCAATTACTTAGAAATTATCAATTACCACTGGCTGGCATTCTAATGAGACAGTACATATTGTTGAGGGGATCTGACCATGGCTTTCATATATAAAATCAATTCTTTTCTTTTTTTTTTATTTTGAAAATTTTATTTCCACATACCTGTGCTTACAGAAATACCCTCATATTGGTTAATAGAATGTGATTTAAGTTTAATTTATCTTACACAATTTGAACCAAAAACTTGGTACATGGTTTAGGATTTTAAAAAAGGATTTGCAATCTGGTTTATTTCTATCTATCACAAATGTATAAAAGATCCTTCATCAAATGCTGCTAAAAAAGGCAGCAAGAACCTTGAGAAATTTACCATTGGTTTGCCTCAGAAAAATCATACATGTTGCACTGCCTAAATTTATAAAGTTGGTGCAACAAAACATTGTTGTAATGTTTCAATACCAGATTTGAAAGTTTAATAACTAATGGAAATGGAAGGGGCTGAGAGGGAACCTATGTATGCAATGCAAAACTATAAAAGTTATCGGATTTAATGTTGCATGTAGATTGTAAATTCATACAAATCAAGATTCAGATAATTTTTATATCTGAATTAACACGATTTGTTCACTTCACCTGTTGAGGTCAATGAGGAAACTGGACACACTAGCTGTAAGTTTTTCTGAATCATGCAAAAAAGAAAAGTTAGTGTCTTTCTCAGCCTTTCAGTCCAGAAGTGACAGTCCACTACAGGCAAGGTATTCCTTCCATTGTCAACATGTATAGGGTGACATGCAATGAGGTTTACTTGTGTTTTAATTTGTATCTACACTCATATGCAAAACAGTCTCCAAAGTTAATGACCACATGACTTAATATGTATGTATGTATGTATGTATGTATGTATTTATTTATTTATTTATATTGAGATGGAGTCTCATTATGTTGCCCAGGCTGGAAGGATGCCATCTTGGCTCACTGTAACCTCCGCTGCCTTGGTTCAAGTGATTCTCCTGCCTCAGCCTCCTGAGTAGCTGGGATTACAGGTGCCTGCCACCAGGCCCAGCTAAATTTTGTATTTTTAGTAGAGATGTGGTTTCACCATATTGACCAGGCTGGTCTTGAACTCCTGACCTCAAGTGATCTGCCCACCTTGGCTTCCCAAAGGGCTGGGATTACAGGTGTGAGCCCCTGTGCCTGGCCAATGACCACATGGCTTTAGAAGTGACTCTGAAAAGTAAAACGGCCCTTTTTAGAAGACTGGAGCAAAACATCCAGCCATAGGTATAAGACTTGTCAAAAAAAAAAAAAAAAATGCAGCCCCTTTCTAAATGTTATTTAAAGATTCAATGAAGTGTTATATGATAAGTCTATTATCTAGTTGTGATATAGTACCATTTCCATCAAAATGGATGACTGATAACAAATCTATTATAGATGTTCTCTGTAGTCAGTGAATGATGTATATGCAATAAATAAATACAATATAGGAATGTTTAAAAATGAGACTCCTATTGTAATGCTGGCATTCTCATTCCTTTTTTTTTTAACTTTTATGTTCAGGGGTACATGTGTAGGTTTCTTACATAGGTAAATGTGTGTTGGGGGGCATTGTTGTACATATTATCACTTAGGTATTAAACCTAGTATTCATTAGTCATTTTTCCTGATCCGCTCCCTCCTTCCACCCTCCACTCCCAATAGGCCCCAGTGTGTGTTGCTCCCCTCTGTGTGTCCATGTGCTCTCATCGTTTAGCTCCCACTTATAAGTGAGAAAACACAGTATTTGGTTTTCCATTCCTGAGTTAGTTTGCTAAGGAAAATGGCTTCTAGCTTCATTCATGTCCCTTCAAGGACATAATCTTATTCTTTTTTATGGTTGCATAGTATTCCATGGTGTATATGTACCACATTTTTTTAATCCGGTTTATCATTGATGGACATTAAGTTGATTTCATGTCTTTGCTATTGTTAATAGTGCTGTAATGAACATACAAATGCAGGTGTCTTTATATTAGAGTGATTTGTATTCCTTTGGGTATATACTCAGTAATGGGATTGCTGTGCTGAATGGTATTTCTGTCTTTAGGTCTTTGAGAAATCTCCACACTGTCTTCCACAACAGTTGAACTAATTTACACTCCCACCAACAGTGTACAAGCGTTCTTTTTTCTCTACAGCCTCGCCAGCATCTGTTATTTTTTAACTTTTAATACTAGCCATCCTGACTGGTATGAGATGGTATCTCATTGATACCATTTGCATTTAGTATTTATATAAAATGCATTTTGCATTTTATATACTAAATGCATTTGATTTGCATTTCTCTAATGATCAGTGATGTTGAGTTTTTTTTTCATATGATTGTTAGCCGTATGTATGTCTTCTTTTGAGAAATGTCTATTCATGTTCTTTGTTTACTTTTTAATGGGGTTGTTTGTTATTTGCTTGTTGATCGGTTTAAGTTTCTTATAGATGCTGGATATTAGACCTTTGTCAGATGCCTAGTTTGAGAATATTTTCTCCCATTGTGTAGGTTGTCTGTTTACTTTGTTTATAGTTTATTTTGCTGTGCAAAAGCTCCTTAGCTTAATTAGATTCTATTCATCCATTTTTGCTTTTGTTGCAATTGCTTTTGGCATCTATGTCATAAAATCTTTGCCCTTACATATGTCCTGAATGGTATTGCCTAAGTTATCTTCCAGGTTTTTATAGTTTTGGGTTTTACGCTTATGTCTTTAATCCATCTTGAGTTAATTTTTGTATATGGTGTGAGGAAGGGGTCCAGTTTCAATTTTCTGCATATGGCTAGCCAGAAAATTTAATAAATATTCAGAATAATACTTACTGTATTATTTCTTTACTGGCCAGAGGATACTAATGTCAAAAGTGGTACAAAGATGTACAAAATATATGACACTGTTTGCCACATAGTGGGTACTCAACAAATGGTAGAAATACTTCTTCACTCCATTTTAATCTATGATAATTTAGAAAAGCATGCTCGATTAATATTTCTGTTATTCTATATAACTTATATGGCTTACCAGTTATATGGCTTACCAAATTCCCATGACTAGAATGCAATAAAAATGCTTAACACTATAATTAAGAGTTTGATTAATTAGTTTCTATATTTTCAAATAAAAATTACATGTTAATTATTTTAAGTTTTAAGTAATCGTCTCATTCTCAATCCTCAGGTGTTATGTCTCATGGGATCTATCAAATAATAAAATACCAAGAATTTTAGGACTTAATCTCATGTGAAAAGCACATATTTCTGGTACTAGCATAGAACCTTGTGAAAAAGATATTCAAAGTGATTGGATTAGTTAATTAATTATGCATGTACATAACCACTTCAGTAAATTTGCAGGTGGACAAGATTTGCAGGTGGGCAACATATGCTCTGTTTTATTTTATTTAAAATATTTGCTTCTAAATATATATTGCAGCACAAAATAGCATTTATTTATTGCTACCAACATTAATGCCATATTTTACGTTGATTTTTTTTAGGGCTAAACAGATAATTTCAAATTCTTTCTAGCCTATGGCTATATCAGAATATGATGCATTTCAAAACATCCACATACCTTTAAAGTATGGCTGAGGAATCTCTCAAGGCACTAAAACAAAAATAAATAAAAATAAAGCATTATTTTAAAAGTATTTTGCTCACCTTTCTTTAAAACAATGGGAGGGACTAAGAAACTTGGGGTTTATCGAATCAAGCAAAGCCTCAATCCCATAGTAACCTATTCCGGGGTGATATTGATCAATAGAGTGAAAGACACAAGAATCTAAATAAACACTATCTTTCTTATTCTCAATGGGTTTTCCTGAGTTTCCTGTAGGTAAGAACATAAATATGATTTTCCTTCAGAGATATTCTGTTTATTCCTATTAAACATGCCTCAGGAATTCTCTAACACTAGTAAAGTCCACAGTGCATTCAATGTATTGGTTGCTTTTCCTAAGAATTGTTGAGGGTAGGGCAGTTTCAGGAAACCAATCGGCTAGAAGTCTAAATAATTAGTAATAAGTTTTTGATAGAAAAATATTAAATATATTTATGTGAATTTCTTTTAATAAAGAATTTAACAGATACTTTAAAAATGTATATTTTATTTTAAAGTTTCAATCATAAGGAGTATTCATGATTATGTGACATTTGTCTATATTAGAAGTTATTTGACCTCAGCAATTAAATACAAACTTCGATGATTTTATCTTTGTGTTTCATTTGTAAATGCAGTAGTAAGATTCTGTAGTCTCTTTGAATTTAATCTTTTTTGGAATCTTGTGCCTATTACCTGCTTGTCTGGCTCTTTTGGAACTTGGAATATTTTTGTTCTTCTTTCATCTTTTCTAATTTCTTCACTCTCCTTGCTTTCTGTTTCACATTTTCAAATTTTCCCTGCTTAAGTTTTTCTGGTTTTTCTGTGCAGACTGTGGAACTCTTTGGTGGCAAAGAGACACAGGCATTAGAAAAATTGTATGTTTGGGCATCATCAGGCCTATATTTAACTTGAATCTTCGTCTGGTATCCCAGAGTCAATATAAATATGGAAATCAGAAAACACAAAACAGGCCAGGAGCGGTGCCTCAAGCCTGTAATCCCAGCACTTTGGGAGGCGGGGACGGGTGGATCACGGGGTCAGGAGATGGAGACCATCCTGGCTAACACGGTGAAACCCCGTCTCTACTAAAAAAAAAAATTCAAAAAACTAGCCAGGCGAGGTGACGGGCGCCTGCAGTCCCAGCTACTCGGGAGGCTGAGGCAAGAAAATGGCGTGAATCTGGGAGGCGGAGCTTGCAGTGAGCTGAGATCCGGCCACTGCACTCTAGCCCGGGAGACAGAGGGAGACTCCGTCTCAAAAAAAAACAAACAAAAAAAAGAAAACACAGAACAGTTCAGAACAGTTTGGCTTCACATAATTAAAAATAAAATAGAACTAATTTTTGAGAATTCAGGGTTTTGTTTTTTCTGGCATAGGTGCTACCTTCTGTGGGTCTCTTGACCTGTAGACCAGCATTAATGTTTGATCTAGCAAAGAAGTCAGAATTAGTCCCCAAAGCCTTCCTCTCAATACATGGTTAATGTTTCCTTCTCCCACTTCAATTATGCCATCTTCATTATGCTTCCTTCCTCACTATCACAGTTGTTAAAATGAAGAGCCTCTTTCTGAGTGCCACAGCTCCATTATGCAGGCCTATACCTGTGCTGGCAGCAGGCTCTTCTTCTCACCTCATATTGCCTTTTGCTTGGGGAGGAGATCCCTGCCGTGCATCTCAAACTGAAAACTGAAAGAAAATTAAGTTGCTGTTTGGAGTTTGAGCGAATTATGGAAAACGGGCCCTTTTTTTGTCTACCAGGCATGCTGGCATAAGCTATTACCCACCTTCTCCCCCAGTCCCTACAGTGGTAGCTGTCAGTGTGGAACTCTCATCTAAACTTCTTATCCGTTTATACCTTAGGCAAGGACACATACATACAAACTTGGCATAGCCACAAAACGGTTGATCTGGCTACTTTAGCCATCTTAGGAGCTGACTTGAGGCTCTGAGTTGATTGAATTCTAAAGCCTGACAATGCAATAATAACCAGTTTCTAATCCGGAAAAATTAAGAAACAAAATCAATTATTCAATAGCAAAATGTGAGCAGAGACTAAATATGAACCTGCCTTCAAATAATCCAGTCTATTGTAGAAAAAGCACATTATTTTATCATTAACATTGTGTTTGTATATTTTATTCTTTCAATTTCTGATATCTTTACATATTTGTGAGAAAATATCAAAATATACACATACTCAGACACAGTTGAAGCTGTAGGTCTTAAGTAGTAAGGACCTAAGCCAATTGGGAAGCTGAGATGACTTTAATTCTGGTGGCCACCGAAATCAAAGCAAGTAGGGACATGAATGGGTGAATGCTGGTCTTTGGGAAAGTTAGCTTGGTGGTGTAAACTACCAGAAACAACAGATAGTCCCAGAACAATCTTATGGCTGATGTGTTTGCTTAAAGTAGTATTACAGTGGTATTATTTGCAATGTGAAGTAGGTAGAAGAGTGCTATCTATGTATTATGTTTTAAAAATCTTCTGTTAAGGAAAATCTCTCCAAAAGTATTTCCAAAAGTTTTATGCCTGAGGCCAAGGCAATGAGAGCCTCTGTTAAGATAAAAATATTATTGGGGAGGACAGCACATCAAGCCATTTTTCACCATGAACATCTAATTTGATCTAGTTGCTGGAAGCTCTGCCTCAGAATTACAAGCTCAGGAGAATTAAATTTCAATATCTTTGATGAGGAAATTGGGAATCTGAAAAGTTATACAACTGGTGCATTTAGAGTATTACAATTATTCTTTACTAAATCATTAGCGTACTTTCAGGAAATAGGAATAAGAAACACTGGGACTAAGCAGAAAAAATGGGCAAATTCAAAAAAGAAAGGTATTCAATTCACTACACCAGGGTTATCCAAACTGTTTCATCTCATGGCAACATATACTCAAATAATTAAATTTTTAAAATAATGTGCATAATTTAGGATACAATATAATAACTGATTTTGTATTTACATTTTTAATTTCAGATCAATATATTTTAAGAAGCATTTTTAATATAACTTAAAGACCAATTTTAATTATATTTATGATGTACTAAAGACATTTTAAATCATTCTACAAACTAACATGTGCCATACACAATTAAATTAATTTTAAATTAATCACATAACTAGATGCATGACTGCTGGAAACTATATTAAAATGATATATTGGGTCTGGTTTTAGGACTGAATAGTAGAGTAAAATGTAGACTTAAATTTAAATCTGTGTTACAGCTTTGTCAAAAACAAACAAAAGCCTTTCATGACCAGATACTCAGAATTCTGACTTGCTTTAAAATTAATGATTTATTTAATAGCTTTAAAATCAGTGATTTATAAATATTTCAAATTTATTAATAAAAATAAGATAATTTATTTCAGATTGTATTTATAAAACATTTCAATGCTGTGGATGTCAAGAGCATTTCTAGAAAATAAAAACCAGGTTAACTATAATAATCACGTTTTTATATGGTTAAATATATACTTGAAGGATTTCACAGATTATAAGTGTATAATTGAATGAGTTAATGATGTACTCAATCGTACAACTCAGAGGGTTAGTGGGTGAATGTATCTACCCATTTAGCCATCACCCCAATCAAGACAGAAAACTTTTTTAACACCCCAGGGTGTTCTCTCATACCTCTTCCAGTCAATTCCCATCTCCTAAGCAACAGTAATTCTGACTTCTCTCACCATAAATAAGCTTTGCTTGTCCTTGAACTTTTTATAAATGAAAAAATATAGTATGTTGTCTCATCTATGGCTCTTTTCACTTGACTTACATTTGAAATCCACTCATGTTATTGTGCACATAAACATACGTTATTTTTATTGCTGAGTAGTAGTATTTGATTGCATGAATTTACCCCGATTTGTGTATCCATTCCCCTCTTGGTGGACATTTTCATTGTTTTCAGTTTGGAGCTATTAAAAAGCTGCTACAAACCGTTCTTGTAGACATTTATTAGAAGTCATATGCTTATATTTCTCTTGGTAAACATAAGAGGACTTGTTAGTTCATAGAGCAGATACATGTTTAATTTTATGAGAAACTGCACACACATTTGCTAACTGGTTGTATCATTTCACACTCTAATTAATAACATATGAAAGCTTCAATCCTTACCAATCCTTACCAATCCTTACCAATCTTTAGTGTCATCAGTCTTTTATATTTTAACCACTCTAGGTGGTATGAAATGGTATTGCATTTTTGTTTTTATTAACATCGTTTCGTTGAAGTATGAAAGATGGCATCACATGTGCTAGAGGAATTTTAATCAAATTAGTGTAAATAACAAATATGGAATAGAACATTTTAGGCATTTTAAGAGTATCAGAATACATATTCCCTTTAATATTAGAAAAATTTCAACTTAATGTTTCCCTTTTTATTATTAGGAGCTTCCTATAGTTCTGAATTAGATAATAAATCACCAAGATTAAGAAAAATTTTAACTATATATGCAGGCAAAACCATTATGCCACTAATGATACTATACCAAGCAATGTGAAACTGAACATTATTTTCAGCTTGTTCAAACCCTTAAATCAAGAACACATTAATATTAGAGCTAGTACGTGATAGCATAACAGGGTGACTTATAGTTAAAAGTAATTAAATTCTACATGAAAACATAACTAAAAGTGTGTAACTGGACTCTTTGTAACACAAACGATGAATTCTTGAGGGGATGTGTACCCCATTTTCCATGATGTGATTATTACACATTGAATGCCTGTATCAAAACAACCCGTGCTCCTCATAAATATATATACCTACTATTTAAAAATAAATACAAAAATTAAAATAAAATAAAAAATTTGAAAAAATATAAAGAAGACATTAATATTGATGCTGGTCAGAAGATCTAAAGGCAGTAGTATGAAATATGTAATTATCAGTATACCTTCTGGTTTCTGCATTCTATGCTTTTAGACTGAGTGCAGTGACTCATGCCTGTAATTCCAGCTACTCAAGAGGCTGAGACAGAACGACTGCTTAAGTCTAGGAGTTTGAGACCAACCTGGGCAAAAGAGTGAGAACCTGTATCTACAAATAAAAAAAAAAAAAAAAAAAAAAAAAAATTAACTGCTCTGGTTTTAAATAATGTGCCATTTTAATACTAATGATGATGCCAACTTTTAATACTACAATGAATGAAGTATAAAACAAGAAAAGAAGATCCAGAGAATAGACAATTACCATGGTAATTCATGTCAATATTTTTTAAAGTGGTAGTCCCTCCAAGTAGTCATTTTTATTTCAGACCTGGAATTATGTCCTAATTCTAATCCTTTCAGAACAATATCTCTAATGTTACACTTTCTGAGTACCTTGGTAAGCTGCCTCTGTTTAAGACAAGTCTATCAAAATTATTTCAAAAGTAAAATATTCAGTCAGAAGATAGTACAGGTATCAATGTGGTCACATAGATATAAACAACCAATTTAACTGTTTTTTTTTTTTTTTTGTCTGTTTGTTTGTTTCTGTTGAAATGAATGGTTGGAATAATTGTTTGGTTGTTTGTTTGGGTGTAGCCACAGCTTCTAAGCACTCTACCTACTCAATTAGGTATGAGTTGACATCTCACTCTGGAGATTTTAAAGATTATAACTTATTTCCCCATTGGTACCAGAAGAATTAAGTCCAATTTAGGAAGACTTTGACTTTGTATGGAGAAGTTAAGAGATTTCAGTGAAAATTATTAAACTGTGTAAAAATAATAAAGCAGTAACCACAGGACATAAAATTCTATCTGAATTCTTTAAAGGGTTACGAGTAGTTTCCCTTGAATAAACAAGTTATTCTGAAAGGGTACTAAAGTAATTTAGAGGGAAAGCCGGGAGAGCATATGAAAACCCACATGGCAAGCAGGATCACTTTTTTAAAAAGTTTGTCAATCTAATGAGCACTTAATTAAAGTCAACAGAGTCTCTAAGTCTCCAAGTAATTTTCAAAAAGAGCTTTTGGGAAAGGGAAAATTTTTCACCATGCTTTTCCTCTTTTTCTCTCATTCTCCAGTTGTCTGATAATTGTGGAAAGCCTTTATAATATTATCTTTGGGGTTTTATTCATATTAACTCTTTCTTCTCATTCTGCAGCTCAGTTGGAGACCATCAAATATAACCTCCCCCCTTGTTTTTTGCTCCTATTAAAACATCAATATAGTGGTTTTAGAAAAAAAATATGGTTTTATCATATTGTTTGATTGGCCTCTAAATTTTGAGTCTCTTGATAGTGCATATATATTTATATGCGTGTGTGCACACATACATCTGCACATACACATATGTATGGAAAATCTCAGTTTAGCTATTCCAGATGCAGTTTTGATCTGCTCACTTCTCATCAGAAATGGCCAAGAGAAATAAGAGGAATAAGGAGAGGCAGAGGCATCCAGATGTTAGAAGAATGGAAAGGGAATATTAATCATTTAATACCTTGTTGGAAAAAAATAAATTATTAGTCAACTACTATATGACCATTTTAGGAGGCTTGGAGAACATAAAAATGTCTAATCTCTAATAATCTCATAATAAAGAAAGAATTGCTGTTTTCTCTTTGAACTGTATTTATTCAGTTCCCCTTCTGCGTATCAACCAGGATAATGGTTGTGAGCCTAGAAATGACTCCTTTTCTTCCTTCTGCCCCTTAGCTCTCTTCCTCTTCCTCAACCTATTGACATTGGCAGGTTTAAAAGGGGAGTTAAGAAGTCTCCTGAGAAAATAATTAAAACATTTTTAATTTCTGATGCTCAGATGTATATCTGTATCTCGAGTGAAACTGTGGAAATAAAGATGAATGGATGAAAAGATTATGGGATCATTAAGAGAAAATCCATCCTGAAACTGAGGGAGGGAAGAAACCAGGCCTGAGGAATGGAGAAAAATGAAATTGCCAGGTGAGCTGCGGCTGTTACTAGAACAGCACAAAATTAGGCACGCTAGACATTTGTGTAGAAAATGAATACAGGCATAAAGAAAAAGTAGGTAGAATATTTTGTGCTATCAACGATTTTCTAAAATTAATTGCAACTTTTATGTACTTTCAGCTGATAACTGTCTGTTACAATGATGAAATATTAGGAGGATTGAGGGTATAACTATAATGGTTATTTGTACCTCTCCTTCACTACATAGGCAGTAAGAGGACTGAAGAATCATCAGGCTGATCCAGTTCGGACCTAAGATCTCTGACTTCCAAAGTCCTTACTTTTAATCACTATATGATTTTGCCCCTTATAAAAAAAGCAATAGGCAAACCATTGAATATTATTAGTTGTAATTGTCCTTGCTTATTATTATTTCAATTTATTTTATAACTGGAAGAAAATTATAAAATTATTCATTTTAGAACACTTCAAATATTTTACTTTTTCATTTTGTTTCCTTTTTGGTCAGGAACTAAGACTACAAGACCACACATAGGACAATTTTCTTTCAATGCTTATGATAAAAGTCTATACGCTTACAAAGAGAGGTTCATCAGGGCCTTTACAAAAACAAGTAGAAAAGAATTACTCTTTATTACCAGTGTATGCACTGTCAATCCATAGAGGAAAATGCTCTCCAAAGGTTCTAATGTAATTGTGTTTACACTGTGCTTGTTTCTATGCAACCGGTAAAAAGTTAAGCTTTAGTCCAACCCTGCCTAATTATTATTAATTTTGCATTAACACACACCCATATTTAGTGAAGTCATACTGTACAGAAATTAATATTCCAAAACTCCTCCTAGCTGATCTTGAGAAGAGAGCTACAGCAAATTAACTTGTTCTTGTTTACAACAGATTTAGTGAGTCAAATTCTTCTTCCAAAGACTGACTGTATAATATCACAAACTATCTCTTGGAATGAAGAAATATTAGGAAGATTGAGGGTACAACTGTAATGATTACTTGCACCTGTCCATCACTACCTGAGTACTTAGGGGAGTTAAAATCATCAGATTGAGCCAGCATGTCGTCTATTGGCCGGTACTCATTCTCTCTTAATTGCCAATAGAAATAAAAGAGGTGGAGTGTGCCTCTTTTTGGTCCCAAAACAGAATTTCTCACCTAAGGTAAACCCAAAAAGCTTAGAGTAGGGCCCTGCAGATGAATGCCTTATAGGTAACTCTACCCCAAGAAATAGCAGAAAACTAATTTCCACTGCTAAGGAAAATACACCAAGGACAAAACCAAAATAAAACAGCACAAGGCCACCATCTGCATGTGCCTCATGTGCATATATTCAGTACAACACAGATACTTAGTTAAAATAAAAAAGAACCACTGGGAATCTTCCATTGCTCAGCAGCTCATGGGTCTAAGTCTTCAAGAAATAAGGAAAATTATGACAAATAACAACTGCAATCTTCAAACTTTTTTATTTATATACCTCATAAAATAAATTTGAAATATATGTATTTCTCTTTGCATATTCACAAGCTGACACTTGAAAGATTTTGTTATAGGTTTAAATAAGGTTAGTTTTGGGTAATAGAAAGTTAAAATATTGCACAGTTTTGGAAAATGAAATATGATGAGGTTTGACTATAATTGGAACAAAAATTTTATATATTGATAAAATAGATGTTAACTATCTTATTAAATAAAGTACATTATGTCTGAAATAAATCATACAAAACTTTTATATCTTTGGCTTTATTCAATATTACCTGAAAAAAATTGTTTTGAAAAACACTCCAGTTACATTTAAAATAATCAATATCACTAACATATTACTTGGGATGTTTGAATTTGGGACATTCCAACACTGGCCAATCTTTTTTTAAGGCCGATCTTCATTTTTAGTGGAAATATGCATAAGACAAGGAAAGGAAGAGAGTCTTGATTAATCTGTAAAGGAAGGTGCCTCATACTCAGTGTTTTGATTTTCCCTTTGACTAGTACTAGAATATTTTTATATATCTGGAAAATGCACCATCTTAAAATTTGGGATAGATGAGAGATGTTTATTTCTTCTGTAAAATGGGTAAAGGGACTATTTTGAAGAGGGTCATTCTCAGGCAATTTGATTTTCTGGAAGAAACTTTAGATGGAATTTGAATAGCTAGAAACTGATCCCTAAAACTACCTATGTCTGTATACTACTAAAAAATCCCGTAATCTAAAAGGTAGTCATGCCTCTTCTTGAACTGCTGGGTTGAGAAAGAACTTCCATCCTAAAAGTTATCAATCTTCCTATAGCAGGAATAACCTAAGGCATCTGTTGGTGGCAGTGTGAGAGACAGCAGGGGACAAAGCGAGTGAAGGGAAGGCAAATACAAGCTTCTTAGTTTGGATACTCCGGAATCCTGGGAAGGGCAGATTACTTACTCGAAGTGTAGAAGAAACAAGTATTCTACTTGGAGTTAACAGCAGAGGTCTAAAATTTCCTGAATTCATTTATCAATAAGAGATTAATTCATTGTCCTTTCTAGCTGAAGGGGATGTTGAAATCATATGTCTTGTATTGTCTCTTGAAATCTATCCTTGCACCACACATATTTTAGCTATCTCTGCCCAGGACTGTTGACAAGGAGTGCTTACGATTAGTGGCCACTGTGGTCAGCAGGACCTGCACTGGTCAGGATGTTGCCAAGATCTCAGAGCCAAAGCCTCCTACCACACTCTGGGCCTCTCAGCCAGCCCCTGCACAGCAGTTTAAATGTGTATACAGGCATTCATGTGCATGCACGCGTGTACACACACACACACATGCACTCACGTGTGCAGGAATACATGGGTGTCATTGGATATCAGCAATGGATGTCAGCTGACATCCTCTGGAAGTCTAGACAATTTATTCAGGTAGACCTACTCCTTCCAGACTTTGGTAGACTCTGAAGAAGAAATCCAAGTGCCTTCCCTCACTCACATCCACCAGGGGCTTCTTTAGAGGCAAGTAAGTGGCCATTTCAAACACATTACCTTTCATTCAGCTATCGACTTGGATATTTACCATCTATCCCCCAGCTCTCTGCTCTCCAGCCACACAACATAATCCTATTCCTTTTCCTAAAACTTTCTTATATGTCCTCCAGACCCCCCATTTAAGAATCAACAAGCTCAGCTCCACCTCAGCCTCTCTATGCAACAGTCTCCCATGTTCTCTCATATCAGAAATCTGGTACTCCTCCAAGAAAACTCTCTACTTCTCTTGCGTAAAACCTTCTTATCCTTCTGAATTCCATGTGCTTTCATGTAGCGTTCTTTCTCCCAAGGTAACCTTCAGAGCACAAAAAAGGATAAAAACGTGTCATAACCAAGGGGATCCCGGCAGAGAACCCGTGTTACACACTACAGCTGTTAATCCTTTTGCTTCATGAAGTCACTTCTCAGCCCCTTCTGCCTATCCTCACTGAGGTGGGTTAAACATGGCAGCACATTTCTTTGTCACTCCTACCAACCAGAGGATTCCACATCCTCTCTATTTGAATCATGGCACGTTCGGTGACTGCTTGACCAAAAGAATAAAGCAAAAACGATACCATGTCACTATCTGGGCTCAGGCCTTAAGAGACCATCCAGTTTCATCTCCTGTCTCTTCAGATAGGTGTTTCTGGAGCCAGCCAGCATGCTGTGAGAAAGCCCAAGCAGCTCCTTGAGGGACCCATATGGAGGAAAACTGGGTTGCTTCTTGTCAGCTCTAGCAAAGCTCCCAGGTAGCAGCCAGCTCTGACTTCTCAGCACTACCTTGTAAGTGAGCTATCATACAAGCGGTTTATTCAACTCCAATAGATTCTCCAGGTGATGACCTGTGAAACTGATGAGCTCTTTCCAACTCCAGATTTGTGAACATGTTATTTTAAGCTGCTAACTATTGGAGTAGTATATTAAACAGCAATGTATACAACCAGATTATTTGCTTACCTATCTAGCTTAAAGTGGCATATTCCATTACTTCAATTCTTACAGATAGTTCTATCTTCAAGTCTCATTCATCTTTTTCTGACCCCTCTGGAAAAAAAAAAAAAAAAGTTTACCATGAATCAACTCATCTGTCTGACTGCACCCTATCTACCTCATGTTGATGATCACAACTATAATCCCACGGTTTCCAACTTCAGATGGTTTTACATCCTGCTTAGAAATCAAGGATTTCCTTATCCACTCTCTCTTGCTTTCCACAAATGTTTTAAGCCTACTCTCCTCTTCTCAATCCTTTGACTGAGAAACCTAATCCCTCTTTCAGTAGATCAACGTGACTACTAGTTCAGAGCAAAAATAGAAGCCACCAGATGGAAACTCCTCCCACACCCTGTCAATTATTCCAGCGACTTCCCTCCCCTCTTTCCTTCATCTTCAGCTCCTTCTCTTTTACCGTCTTCTTCCAAGAAGCACTTAACTATGGTTAAACATTTCCCGTATTAAAATAAAAACCAAAGACACTTTATTCCCCCATTATCCTGCAGCCTTTATTCACAGCTCTCTTTACAACCCAAACATCGCCAAAGCACTCTTAGACGCACTGCTTCCATGCTTCCCATTTTATTTCCTCTATACCCACTCTTGTTGTTACCTTTCCCATGGCTAAAATTGATCACAGTGTGGTGGCTACATATTCCCTTATTAATGCATCTTCCAGACAACCTTTACCCCTTATTCAACTTGATTTCTCAGCAACCCTTGATTTTGTTAACCACTACTCTTTTCTGAAATGTTCTATTCCTTTGGCCACTGTTATTTATTCTCCATATTATTTTCTTAGCTTTCTGGATGCTCCTTGAAGCCCTCTTTGCTGCATCTACTACATTTCCTTGCTCATTAAACTTGGTATCATTCCCAGCTATATAGAGGCAAGAAGACCTATTTCACATATTTTTACTGGGTGACCTCATGTGATCACATAATTTCAAAATTTGTACTGCTAACTGAGATATTTTTCATGAGATCTAGGTATATATATGTCAATATGCCTACATACCAGTAAGAGATTTACCCCAAAAAAACTTGCCAGAAGAAAATATATCATCTTGAAAACTAAATACACTTATTCTTCTGTTTTCTTAAGTAAATGGTAAGAGCATTCTCTCAATCACTACAGAAACCCAGGCATCATTTTGACTCTTCTCTCTTCCCTCATCCTACACATCTAACCATTGACTAGTCTTATGAGTTATACATTTGAACCGTTTCTTAAATACCTAAATTTCTTTCCATCCCCTGTTTAGTGAGGAATTATCATTTTAAATTAATATCATAGCTTGAGAGTTGTTTTCTACATTGCTACATTATATTTCTAAAATCAAAGTATCATCATGTAATTCTCTCCATTAGGAAAATTTTTCTTAGTGACTCTCCCTTTCAGGGATCTGCTTACCTCTCCTGCTTCATCCTCTAGGTCCTTAGTACTGTCTCCCCAGCATTCAAGCTGCGTTTGTCCCAGCCATGTTAATGAACCTTTACACAATTTTTCTCCTATAACTAACACTAACAATCATGTTCCCCTTACTCACCCACCAGAGCAATCCTGGTTACCTCTTCGGCCTCAGATTAAACTTCACTTCTTCCAGGAAGCTTTTCTTAAACTGTAAAGTCCAGGTTGCCCATCCATCATATGTGATCTTCTAACACATGACTTGCCACTCCAGATAGTACTGATGGCATCATCTTGCAATTTCCTACCTTATCAGTAGATCCCACCAGACTGCAAGCTCTGTGAGAACAGGCAATGTGTTACTCTTGTTTTGAGTTGTATCCTCAGTGCATGGCCTAATACCTGGCACATATTCCACAAATATTTTTGAATAAATAAGTGAATGATCTTCCCATTTCTTTTCTGATGTAAAAATTAAGTCCATCAGAGCAAATTAAAAGATACTACACAGTAGATTTTGGGTGTCCTTCCTCTGTCAGTAATTCAAAGCCTCATTTTATGAGGGTGGTTTTGAATGCAAAGTTTTGCACTTACACAGAGTACAGGTATTGCTAAACTTTAACCAGAGTGTGGGATCTGGGCCCAATTTTCTAACCTGTATCTCAGATTCCTAACACTTTATATACAGAGGCAGGGCCAGAAAACAAGCATGCTCTTCCTTACTTTTTAAAAAGTAAAGTGTCGTTCATGTCATAAGCTATTTTCTTTGGTATTTAAATAATTAAATATAGATTACAAATTCTTTTTGGTGAATATTACACCATCTAATGAACTGTTCATCAGTTCTTTGAAACAACTATCTCTGAGGCTCTAGTTGCTGCAGTAGCTACTTCTTGACAACCAAAATAAATGAAAATTAGAACATTTGTTCAGTTCTGTTGATAGTCTTAATCATTGAACCTCAACACAACCTGTCCACTAGAATTTGAACTCTCAATGGACCATGATTATTTTTTATTAATCTTTGTAATTCTAGCAAATGTTATAGTATTTAGTAAAAGGAGGGTAATTAATACATGTAAAATGTGTGCATAGTTTTAAAGTTGCTCAATTTATTGTGAAAATAGCAAATAAAAAAGAAAAATTATATCCATAATTTTACAGTCTGCTTATATAATTCAGGCCTACTTTCTAGATATGCTAGGAGTATGAAAGCTGGTTAACTTTTCTGAAACATAGAAAGATAACATGAGGAATTAAGGAAAGATTTTTTTTTCTGTTTGCAAATATATTCTATACATAAAACTTACCATTATTATTCCTGTAAAAGAAATATCATCAGAAACATAAACTCAGAGATTGCTCAGTCTGTATTTTATTACTGTGAAGATTCTGTTCACACAACTGCCAATTGCTTTACTTTTGATAAAGCTACCGTTAATTACTTTTAATTCCAATACAAATTCCCTTTGTTGCAAGAAAACACTTAACCTTAGTTATGTTAGAAAGGCAAACAACATAAAAACTGGCTATATACATATTTAAAATCATAAGCATAAAAATACTAATTAAGATAGAACATTATACCACAGTCCCTATAATAAACACAAATTAATAATCCAATCAGGAATGTGAGCACCTTCAGAAAATTATGACATGAATCATATAATTTTACAAAAAATTAAGCAAAATGATGTGGAATTTGGTTAATGACCTAGTTAATTTTGGACACCTTTGAGGATTTCTTTTCAGACTATAAAGACAAAATCATCATCTGTTAATAAAGTAGGTTAAAAAAATTAGTTCTATACTTTGTGGTTCCCAAAACAATCAAGATATGGAGGGATTTATTTTAAAACTGTCAATCAGAAGAAACTAGAGAATACAAACAAAATTACACTGACTATTCTTTAAATAAAATTCTGAGATAAAGACAGACATGAGGCATTTCTGACAGACTCTTGGAGATTTAAAAAGAGAAAATGTAGTTACCACAGTAGTGGCTCCACTGTAATGAATGCTGTGTGGTGCTGCCCACAGGACTAAGGCATTGATTTCTCCAGCTGCAAAGTGTTGGTGGCTGACAGCTCTCAGATGAGTCCCTCTTCTGGAATAGCTTTTGTTGTGACTACATCAAATTCCTCTTTTCCCTGTGCCCAGTTCTATGTCCTTCAACCCACCCCACAAGGCTGATCCAGAGAGCATCCCAGATGAACAAGCTGAACACAAATCTCAGAGTCAGAATCTGTTTCCTAGAAAGCTCAACCCAGGATGAACATTCAGACTGAAAAACAGAACAAAACCAATACATAGGCTGTGTATTTTATTAGAGTATTACAATTATTTGAAAGTGAGAAATCTGCCTCAACCTTGTTTACACCTTGGAAGGTACCTGGCCATCTGCAGATGGATTTGCTAGAGTGATTTTACTAGGTGTTCTTTATGTACACAAAGCATTAAAGACAGGTACACCTAAGTCCATACACAATCTGCTTCATGCTTTTCATTGTTTCATCTTACCAGTGTTACCATTTTCCTATTTCTTCCTATTCCTTATATTTCGCACTTACTTATTTTGCTACATCTAAATATACTCAAAATGTACAAAAACAAAAACAAAAATACTAACTTGTATGTAAACTGACTTTTTTTTTTTTTACATTACAAACACGTGGAGTCAGCCCTCTCCCAATTGCCCAAATCAGCAACTTCCCAAACTTATATAATCATGAGAAAACTTGACATTTGTAAAAACACCGATAGTCTGATTGAGTCATTCTGAGATAGGGTCTGATAGACTTAACAGTCCTGGGTGAATCTAATAATATGAACTAGAAAAAAAAAAAAACAATGGCATGGAAAGTAACCAATAGCTTAATATTCCATTTTCTAGTGCTTCTCTACATTAATGTGTCTATGAATCAACGGTTATCGTATTAAAGTGCAAGTTTTAACTCTTAAACTTTGGACTAGAGCTTGAGATTTTGCATTTCAAGCAAGCACCTAGGTAATACTGATTGCCCATAAATGTCTTTGAGTAATAAAATTGTAGCCTATTCAGAGCAACTGAAAGAGAAAGTATTTCACAGGTGTGTCTTATGTGTGTTGGAAAACCTTTTTTCTTTGAAAAAAGGATTCTATGAATATTTAGTGCTTTACATAGGAGCTGACCTACTTTCCCGTTCTTTTTGTGATTGTCTTGGGATTTATATCTGCAGAAGGGATAGAAATGGTTCTCCCTTTTAGTTCACATGAACATAGAACTATGCTTTGGTTTGATGATGATCACTCTCTAGATGTTGGAAATGTCTGTGACTCTCACTCCATAAGCACAGCTTCCTGACTCAACCTCTCTATGTTGACTCAAGTATTCCCAAATTGATCATCTGCTTTTCATGTCCTTCAGTTCAGCGTGATGAATGGATTTTTAAGGGACTCAGGAAGTATCCTCCAGGAAAAGGTTTCTGTGACATGTTGGATGACATATCGTGTAAAACAAGACAGTCGACTGGTTTGTTGTCTTTCAATTTACAGAAAAAATGACTATTTGACCAGTATATGAATTGGTAGCTCAAGGTTGGTGATGAACATTAAATGAATGTTGTGAAAGTTCATTTATCGAAACCAGGTTCTTGTCCAGCTTTGCTTTATTGTCCGGTCCTTTTACTTTGGGTGGCTGCAAATGTAAAATGGCTGTATTTCAGACAGCAAAGCCCCTTATGTTGAAATTGAACTTGGTGGTCATATTGTGCATATATATATAGTTATCTATCTATCTAGCTATATCTATCTGTCACCTATCTATCATTCCTGATTAAAACACTATGCTGTGACTACTTAATGTCTTTATTTTGGGAGCTATCTACAGTTAAAACTAATTCCAATATAATTTAATTAAATCAAACAACAACTAAGGTATCAGATAGCTTTAGTCAAGGTCCCCATAGAGTAGGGAAAGTGTCTTCTTGGAATTTTCTTTCTCTCGGTTTGATTGCGCTCATTTGAATTGGGTTAAATTTTCTTTCAAAGCTTCATAATGATTGCTGGTCTTTTTCTCTAATTTGAAGACATTGATTAATATTTTTGCAAGATTTTCCCTCTTATGGTTAATTCCCTTACTTTTGGACATGGATTTGAAAAATGAATTAGTTGCAAAAATATTTTAAAATAATTTTCAAACAATTCTCACACTACAGGGTTTTAATGTTCATTTTTAAGGAACATAAAATATTTCCAAAGCCCAGATGAGTTGACTTGCTCATTTTCACATTAGTACAGTTGAGTTTTCCTTAGTGAGGACTAGTTTACCACCCTTTCATTAGATACTATTGTTAATTACTACAAGTCTCCCATATAGCTTCTAGGACTGTATTACAGAGTCTAAGTCAGAACTTGTCACTGAGCTACTTGAAGCAAAAGTATGAATCAATACTAAAGATGATTTTCAAAATGTATCTTCATGAAACCTTCTCTCACCTTTTTGCAATCTCAAGAGTTCTAAGAGAAGCAGGAAAGGCAAGCGAACACATTTTCATCTTCCATGGCTGCCATGTCCTTTTAAGTAAAATTTACTCTTTGTCTGTGCCTTCTCCTAGTTATTTGTTCTCAAGCTTTAATATGCTTTAGAATTCCCTGGAGGCCTTATTTTACAAAACTAAAACAACAACAACAACAAACAAAACAGATTCCTAGGATCTACCTCCTGAGTTTGTAATTCATTGAGCCTGTGGTGAGACCCAAGAATGTACCTCTCTAACAAGTCTTCAGTGGTGTTGATGCTGATGCTACTGGTCCAGAATACCTCTTTCGAGATCCACCACTTTGTTTTCAAGTTTCCCCTCCATACTCTTCATGTCTTCTCTTCCCATATCAAATGCTATCTGAATACTCAACGATTAAAAAATAGTGACAAACTACCTATACGTACAATCATATTAACAAATCTCAGAAGTGTTATGCTGAGCTAAAACCAGACACAAGAATGCATGTACTGTACAATTACATTTACATACAGGCAAAACTATCCCAGAAATATTGAAATTTGAACAGGGGTTGTTCCTGAAGGTATGGGAAAAAGCAAAGAGAAAGGAACATATGGGAAGGTTATGAGGTGATGCAAATATTCTGTTCCTTGGTTTGATTAGCAGTAAGGTTGTATACATTTTTAAGACTTAGCCAGTTATACAATAATGATCTGTAATATTTTATACATGTAAGTTTTACCTCAATGAATAAAAAATTATGATTACAAAAATAAATATGGCTGTTGGTTGAAACAAAGTCTGTTAAGCCAATTCAGACTAACAAGAGGACTGACTTAATATGGTTCTTCTCCTCAAGGGCATTTGAATTTTAGTGGAATAACAAAACAGAAAATAAATTCATTTAATAGTGGATTTTGAAGTATTTGCTGGATTCAGGATAGACTGTTCTGGGAGCAGGGAAGATTCCTTGAGACTGCTCTCAGCACCATTTCTCCATTTCCTAATTGGATAATCAAGACATGTTGAAGTTTGATTTATTTTTATTTTCTCAGAAAGGTGAAGCATCCTTACAGAGGACTTTCTCACCCTCCACAGTAATGTAGGCCTCTCTACAACCCAATAAGTCTTTATCACATTATCACATTTTACAGCGTCTTTCCACTCTGAAATTGTCTTGTTTATTCATGCTTCCTTGGCTATTTTTTTATTCCACTCAACCATAATGTTCACAGTATATCTCTAGCACCTAAAATAGTATCTTGAACATATTAAAAGCATAATAAATATTTATGGGATGAATAAAAGAATGGATGAGTTTGATTCTTAACACTTCATAGAGTAAACTAAGCATTCTGGCCAATTCCATATCTCTCTCACTTTTATTTGGCCACTAAGACTAAAGATGAATTATATCAGGCCACTTCCAAGATTTTAGGGAGGCTCAATGAGGGAGGTGGACAACACACGCTAATACAATCCCATATGTTCTGAATTGCTTACAAGCAGTCCTTTGATCCAGGGATATGGATATCTACCCAAGGATCATTCTGGAATATAATTCAGACACAGAAATCCAGCTGCATTGTCCAGGAGTTCACAATGCTAAACTGTGGGTGGCAATGGGGAAGAGCAGGTTCATTGCTGGGCAATGATAACACGAAAGATATTTTATAACATTGTCTTTTGTTATTTTTTGGCATTTTCATGCATACTAAAATTTAAATATTCAACTTTTTTTCTGTTTCTAAATTTACATAAAGTAAAAGGCATCTCTGTGTTAAAAGAAATTTTCATTGACTACATACACATATGTTCACCTTGGAAACTAGGAGAAACATAGTCATGATTCATGAGAAATGGAGAGGCAGAAAATGCCATAAAGGCACCTCTTGGCCACCTCTTGATGATGGCAGAAAGTGAATGAATGGCTCAAGATGATATATCTTTAAATTTCCTTTGCCAGGGCTGCTATCTGAAAGATACATTGGTATACAAATTACACATAGAGAGTGTGGTTCTCAAAGTTCAAAAAATTTCCTATTTCTAGGTTTTGCCACTAAAATCTTGTGTGTCTTTGGACACAAGTGACCTCTGAAATGGGAATAATTATTTTGGACCCATCAACCATATAAAGCTGGTCTGTGCAATAATGGGTGTAAAATACTGTTAAAAATCAAAATATATTATTTGAATGTGAAGTAGTATTTCATTTTTATTAAAATCAAACAATGTTTTCTTATATGAGTAGTGACAGTAATAATATTATGAACATGCAAGTAACACAAAAAGTATTTTAAGCATAATTTAAAAGTAAAGTACATACTATTAAACTTTGGAAGTGTATTTTTCAGTATGTGCTATGAAATTATTTTCAAATGATACAATAATAAAATGTAGTGAAAAGATCTCAGGATTATTTTATAATATCTTCATTGTACAATTAAGGAAAGTTGGAGGTAGAAAAACTAAGTGACTTACTCTAGTTGTCAAAGTTGCTTATTTACAAGATTGAGACCAGATTCCAGAGATCTTTACAACCCATTCAAAGAGTAAAAATGATTCAGAGAGTGAATTTTTCCTACTTATTTGGTATGTAAAGACTAGTATTTTAAATACTAACTTTCATGTCATGACCTCCTTAGCACATCACTTTCCTAGAGTAACTTACCATGGACAATGGATTGTAAAAATCAATGAGAAACATGAAGATAACTGGTAGAACACAGGTTACACAGTCATTCTTACACAAGTGAAAATGATTTGTTTATCGCTTACTCCCAGGTTTCTTGGAATTTTATTTTTAAAAAGGCAACAAATATTTGCACTGTCAGTTAGACTTAAAAAAAATTGTTCAGAAAGAGAAAATGTATTTGCAAAATCAATTTAGTAAAGCTGAGTGTTTTGAAAGATGTTGCTGTCATCACTATGGGCCATTTGGTTCACCTGCTAATTCCCAAGAATGTGTATATAGCAAAAGGTCTCTGCCCGAGGCAGTCCCTCCTAATGCTGGAGCCAAATCAGTGGAATGGATTGGATACACATAAATGTTTTGTCACCTTTCTGGTACCGGAGATCTTAAATTGCTGAACATTTCATTCTCTTTCGTGGCTGAGAAATGTGTGTTCTTTATTATGAAGGGTTTAGGGATTGCACACTGTGTAATAGCTCAGATGAGTGAAAACAAATTTAAATATCAGCAATGAACTGACTTATACTTTACATGTTGCAAATACTCTTAGAAACAGTATGGGGCCTTATTAAGTTTGAACCTCAGGTCTTTCAACTTCCCTGAGAAAAGAGAACAAATGGTAACTGCATGAGAAAGTAAGTAACTAAGGTTTGTGATTTCCCACTTCAGCTCAAGCCCAGATATTTTTGTCAGTTTTTAATTACAGTCATATTTCTCTAAAGCATTTTCTTTTTTAAGGACTAAAAAAAGGAAGAATTTCAAGGAGGAAGGCTACACCATGCGATATAGGTTCACATTTCTCTGAGTGGAAAAGAAAGTATCAGGGTGAAAGCGATGGGCAGGGTCACTTGCTGGAGAACTGGGAGCTGGCACTTAGCTAGAGTTGATGGAAGTGGAAATCAGACTGGGATAAAGTCAAGAGGTCGGATTAGATCAAGATTCAAAGCAGAAAATGGCAAGAATGCTGGCTTAACAGTGGGATGTCACAGGGGAGAGGTGAGAAGAAAATACGGTGGGATGCAATTGTGTTCATTAGGCCAAGAACATGTGTTCAATATCACATTCAGGGCTCTTCTCTTTTGCCAGATACTTACCTGTATATGATTGTATATTAATTCCCTGTGTCTCTACTATTGTGAATCTTCTTCCTGTAACTCATACAACTAGCAGATTTCTGGCTTAAAGACAGAAAGGAAGGGTAGCATTTTTACATGAGGAAGGATTAAGGCAGAGAGAAGTAAATTAATTGAAAATTCTATAATTAAATTACTAATGGTATCTGCATTAGGGCCACATTTCCTACCCTTTCATTCTGTATTATTTCTAGAATCTTTGCACTGGATTTGACCACAGAGCATTGCACTGGATTTGACCAGAGAAGTAATTTAGTCCAGATTTTTATCATTTGGTCCACCTTTCCTTGGAGATTAAACTACTGAGCTGGCACTGCACCCACCCACCTTGGCTTTAGCCTGATAATTCCCCTCGGGGTGAGTGGTAGTTCCCATGGAGAACACTAAGCAGGTGGTTTTGTTGCACAGTGAGCCCTGGACTTCCCTGAAATGCCCTGAAATGTCAGTTACTGTTTTGATTGCTTTTTTATTTTTCTATCCGGACACTTGTTGACAGGAAACTCTGTGGCCACCATTCATTGCATTTAAGAAATCAAACAACCACAAACTGTCACTGTCACTTTCATTTCCTGTCATCATTCATTTTCTTGAGCTGCTGCTAGTTTATCAGTGTAGCTGGATGTCCCATGCTCCTGGGCATTAGGGAGGAAAGACTGTAGGTATGTGCAGGTGCTGAAAAAAGATGTGAGAAGAACGCAGTAAACACTTACAACCTTGCTCCTGGCTTTCCGTTTATGTCATTCACCTGTAGGTTTAGAAATGTTTTCTGTTTCTAGGATCAAATGGAAATCCTAGCCTTATTGCTATAGGATTTCCTTAATCCTCCCAAAGTAGTTAAAGACTCTCCCTAGCTTCACTTTGTTTGTTGTAGCATGTGTAGGAGTGATGCAAGGCAGGCTTAACTGCTTCCATCAGCAGCTCCAGGAGAAAGTTTTGTGATGGTAAGAATTGGATTTTGTTGTCCTTCACAAGGACCTTTCTCCCAGCTGTTTCTATATAAATGTATGTCTCTATAGCTCATAGAACTATCAGGAAACAGGTGTTTTTCTATTAATAGCTAAGATGCATCAAAGGAAGGAGAAGGTACAGCAGTATGTGAAAATCAGGTGGTCCACGGTTGAATACTTTGTACACAATAACTAATCACTCAAAGCTTATATCTATTTATAATAAACTCTATAATTACAAGCCAGGTGGCTGTGGTTAGGAGATTGTGGGGTTTTTAAACAGGTTACTTGACTCTCCATTACAGCTTTAGAGGAGACATGTCCACCTGGGTAGTGGGTGATGTGGCACATGTCAGCCTATAAACGGCACATATGTGCTCTGCCATAGCTTCTTTTGTGCTGTCTTCTGAGTCTGTGTGCATCAAACTTGTATTCTACAAATCTCCTTGCCCATTGGCAAATATAATACCCAGAAAATTTTACATAAAGTTCTATGGGCTTTGAGTTCAGAAGTTTTGCTATACTTTTTCCTGAAGAATATTATGTACAATTGATACAAATTGGAGTTTGCTGATGCAGTACTTTGAAGTCCAAGATGTCATCTGACCAGTTGACTCTGTGTCTATAGAGTCTTTGCTTTTTCCTTACCATTTGCTTCAGAATTCATAAGAGATGATTTGAATAGTGATATAACGACCATAAAATATTATAAAAGTGAAGTTATGAGTAATTTGTTAATTATTTATTGAGTATCTCTTATAACTAGTGACACTTTTAAGGACTGTAGGGCATATAAATAAATGTAGGAGATGGTTCCTCTACTGAAAAAACTCTCTTCTCAACTGGGAAGATACGATGCAAAGAGAAAATGTTGCAGATTCTATGTATTCTATCACTTGCTCAGACAATATGTGCTAAAGCTAGTAAAATATGTGGGATTACTATGCAAAGGAGATTGTTTGTATTTAAAGCTTCATGAAGAAGGTGAGATTAGAAAGATGAAATTAACAGGTAAAAAAGAACAATAAAGGGCATTTGGGTGTGGTGATTGTTTTAGTTTCCTATGGCTGCGTAACAAATTATCACAAACTTTGCTGATTAAGATAACACATATTCATTCCTTCTCATTTCGGTAGGTCTGGTGTCTGGCTACACTGGGACCTCTCCTCCATGCCTCCCAAGGCTGCAGACAAGGTGTCATTTAGGCAGCATTACTATTTGGAACTCAGGATTCTCTTCCAAACTCACATGGTTGTTGGCAGAATTCAACTCCTTGCAGCTCCATGACTGAAGCTCCTATTTTCTTGACAGTTGATATCCAGGGAGCACTCTCAGCTGCCAGGGGCCTCTCTCAGGTTCTTGCCATATGGCACCCTCCGTAGACCTCTTACAACATGACAACTTCCTTCTTTCAGGCAAGCAGGAGAGTGTCCGTTCCTTTAAATCTTCCTCTTCAGGAAGGACCTAGTCTCTCTTTTAAAGTCTTACCTGATTAAGTTCAGTCCACCCATGGTAATTGTCCTTTTAATTAATTCAAATTTGACAGATTACTCAACCCAACTAGTATTGGGAGTAAAATTCAATCATTTTTGCAAATTGTGCACACATTCAATTGGATGGAATTTCACAGGGGGTGCGTGTACACAAGGAAATAGAAATCTCAGGGACCATCTTAGAATTTGCATACCATACTGACAGAAACAATGCAACATGGAATGGTTTCACATAGTGTGTTGGGAACCTGGTTAGTTGAACAACATAACTGAAGAAATCAAATGTGAAATAATTTTGGAAATACCAGTTTGGAAAACACACACACACACGTACACACACACCAGAGATAAGTACCTCAAATATTTAAGCTATTATAATGGGTTATACGTTCTTAGCATTTAAATGAGAGTGCAAGGGACCTACTGTTCAGTAGACTTAATAATCTTGAGACATCTTGTCAACTCTTCCTAAAAACTCTGATAATGACTATAGTTTACCTGTAGCTGGGAAATTTTCATTATATTATAAAGGGTTGTGAAAAACAGAAAAGAGAAGAAGAAGAAGGAGAAGAAGAAAAAGAGGAGGATGTGGTGTGGGGAAAAGACAAGGAGGAGAAGGAGGAAGAAGAATCTTTGCATGGTCTGCCAAATCTAAAATATTTCTTATGTGGCTGTTTATAGAAAAAGATGCTGTCGCCTGACTCTAATTTCTAGGCACAAAACCCGAAGGCAGTCTTCAACTTGGACATTTTAGAGGCTAAAGAAATTACCTCAAAGTTTGTGTTAAAATGCAAAATTTATGTATTGAAAGTTTGTATTAAAATCCTCAGGTCTCACTTTAAACCACAGCACCCAGAAGGGTCTTGGAAAGTGTGTATGTATGAGGAAGGATGTGTGTGAAAGAACTAATGAATTCTCAGTTCTCTGGGTAGATATTTAACTACCCAAGCACTAGTCTGAGGCTTAGTGTATCACTTGGTCACTGTTTCAGCTCCTCTGGCAAAATTCTGTGGTCCAAAATGATAGCTGATATTACTTTGTCTGAACTGAAATTTTGCAACAATTGCTTTGTTGTGTTTATATATTTATTTATTTATTTAGAATTCACTGGGTCTTTTTTATCTGAATATGTGCATTTTCCCAGTTCTGAGAAATTATATTCTATTAGTGTTTTGATAATTTCAATTCTTCTGTTTTCTTTGTTCTCCTTTTTAAAAATCCCACTTATTGATGCACTTTTATTAATCTTTGATATTGTGTATGTTCTTATTTTTCTTTACTTTATATGCCATATCTGCGACTCAAATGTCTCCAGATAATGGTAAGAATCATCACCCATCTTAGCTACATCCTTCTTCCTGTGACCCAGAGTTTCCTCCTTCCTAATTTACCACATCATTTCTCCACTAACTTTTCATTTTCTAATACATTGCCAAATATCTTTGTTTCTATAATGAACCTTTTCTTAGCCTGTCTGTTGTAGTAGATTTATGTTCCTTTTATTTCTTTGCATTATTTTAATTAATTTGTAGAAGGGAGAAGTGGTAAACAAGTGTAGCCAATCAGACTTAACTGAAAGCCAAAATTATGCTTTTGTGAATATTTTGGTTGTGTGGACTCTTCTTTTAGCATTTTAAAGTAAGTCATTCCATTGTCTTTTGGCTTCATGACTCCTGAAGAGCAGTCTGTGGAATTCTTACCTTCATCCTTTATTGTTATCTTTTTGCTAAATGTCAGAGAGGGTACTCACTCTTTCAGGTTACTTGTGACATGATAAATATCAGCTTGGTAGCGGAGTGTGGGGGCATATTCACTGTTATTCCAATTAAGGCTTAGTGGTAGACATCTTACACAATCGTTGTCTTTGGGTTTCATAAATGTTGCCTTTTCAGTATTCCTTCCTTCCCTGAAATCTATATTCTGCCCCTGGCATATGTTCTTGCTCCCTCCTCAGAGATACAAGGTTTTGTTCTTGTTAGTTTTCCAAGTTTCAATAAGTTTCCATAGGTACCCAAAAGGTGGCAGTGTCATTGCCCTTCCCCCACAAATTAAGGCATGGTCTTATAGAGGAGATAGGGAGAAAGATCTCAGTGGAGTTTGATGCCCCTTTCTTAATAGCTATAGCTTTCTTCCTCAGTTATTGTCCATGAGAAGGACTTTCTCAGGTCTCCTCCCGTATTTTCTATGAGCATGCAGTGGGGCATGTGAAGGAAAATCTCAAAATAAGATAGAAATTTGAGGCTTTCAAGTACTTTACCCTCTTTTCCCTCCACCAACGCATCAATCATCACAGTTGAACTCTACTTACTGGTCTCTGGCTTTATGTTGCCCAAGCAAACTAGAGCTCATATCTTATCTTTCCCTTCAGGCATTTGGCTCTGACTTTGGGCCAGTTGGTTACACTAAAACCTGAGCACTTCAGTGAGTTTAAGAAAAAAAGCATGCGTTTTCTATTTGCCCCAATTTTTTTTGGTGCTGTTGTAAGATTTTATGGGATGTTCTTTCCAGCTCTCTACATTTCTAAGCAGAAGCAATGTCAAGATTCTTCAAATTTTAGCTGCACTTATGTAAACTGCATTGCTGAATTAGATTTATCATCTGTATGTAACTACTTATGTTACGTATTTTTCAAAGTACATTTATTTATCCCTTAGAATTCATTCAGGTATAAGGAAACTATCGTTTTCAGTTCAGTGATTAGAAAAAGTGGTAAAGTAATATACTCAATAAAACAAATCAATTTAAGAACAATGCTAGATCTTTAATATCTGTTCTCTTCCTGTCTGATATGCTTTTATTGTCACTGCAACAATTTAATTTCTCCTTTTCACAAGGCAGGAGGGCCTTAATAGTTCTTTAGTCACCTGCAGAATGTCCATCACTGATTGCTGCCCAATTCAGGCCTTTGGTATTTTCAGCATTTCAAACAAATTTTATTATGGAATAGTTATTTCAAAACAGGTTAAAATTTAACCAGAAGAACTCTGTTTTCTTGGAAAGCTTAAAAGTATTACTACATTTTTCTGGATGGACAGTCCAGAGATTTTACTGCAAACACCTATGGCAAGTGCCAGGTCTCATTCACCTTCCATTTTGAGGCAGCAACTGAATTGCAAGAAAGATATAAAGAACCATAAAGTATTAAGTCATAAAACATGACTTAAATCTGTAAGTTGTGCTATGCCTTTTCCTTTATCATTTAAACCTCTCTAACTTTATTTTCTTTGTTTGGTAGGCTTACTGATGTCATAAATATACTTCATAATTATGAAACATATGTTACACAAGTAGTGATTTTGTAAATATTTAGTGGTTTAACTAAACTGAACATTAATTGAATTTGGTAGGGGCAGATTCCATTTTTCAGAAGCTTCTGGTTTTTTACTCAAGTAAGTATTAGAAAAAAACATATCTTTGAATGGTTTGCTCTTTGCATTTTGTAGTTGCTTTTGTACCTTTCTGTGTTTAAATTTCTCAAGTTATGGGTTCCTCATGAGAGCTGACACAACATAGTAAAAGATCTAGATGGATTGGCAGTAAATTTGTGGGTAGTTTTCTTTTTAATAAAGTCTTTGTAAGGTTTGTAAATGCCTTAGGCAACTTATTCTTCTTCCTGACCCTTGTCATAAGGCCAGGTTATGAACAAAAAAGAACAAATATTTCTTACAAGAGTAGTTTATGTGTGAACAAAGCAGTGCATTTCAAGTAGCCTTTTGTTGAAAATGACACTTAAACTTTTTTCTGCTTCTAGTTACTGTATATTAAAGAAAATAAAAAACCAAGACCCGTAATATAGTCTTATAACCTTCAGAATGTTACAAAATGTAGAGAAATTTAGCCACAGAATCTGGAGCAAAGTTCATGAATGATGTCCTGGGATTTGATCGTTTTCTAATATTTTATGATGGTCTTAGCAAGCAGTGTAACAGTTAAAAAATAAAAAAGTGTGCTAATACTGGCATTATGGTGTCTCTTCCAAAAGCATCACTCTACAGTGCCAATGATGCCTTAAAATTTCCTATCTTTGAAAGAAGTTATGTGATTTCTTTTTTAAAGCTACAGCCACTTTGGCAAATCACTTGCTTCTCCTGCTCCAAATACTAACCTACAGCAATGGATGTTTCACTGGTAAATCTAAAGACATAGCCATTGTATGCTGTTTTAATTATTTTGATGTCTGGAATTTTGAACTTTAATGTATTTGTTTAAGAAGCCTTCTCTAAATTCTAACCTATCCTAGTCTGCAGCTATTCATTGACGTAACAAGCTAATTATGTAAATTAAAAATAAAAATAAAATTTAAAAATCTTCATTCATTTCCAGTGGTCATAATAGGCCTCAGGCAGGAATGCAGAACATCTTCCACTCAAAGGAAAGGATCAAAAAGTGTCTAGAATCCTATGATTCTATTTAATTAAACTCTTCCCATTTTGTTTCGATCTGCTTAAAAATACAAACATCCTAGAAGAAGAGGGCAAAAGCATAGGCTGGTATAATTACTCCAGTATTTCCTCTGAAAGAAGAAATATGCAAAAAGGAAGATAATTTCACCTAGCATTCCGAAACAAGTGACATCGGCAAGATGGTGGGATAAGAGTTTTCTGTCACAATCTCCAAAGTGTGCTGATGTTGACAATGACCCATGGACCAGAATACATTTGTAGGAATCTGCAAGTTTAGCAAAGAAGATTCAGCACACCATCGGAGCAAAAATTCCACCAGCAAACACGCAAAAGAGGATAAAAAGAATAGCTTTACTTTGCCCATTTTACCACTCCTGCAAGGCTACACAGCTGAGTGCCAAGAGAGACCCCTTGGCCTGTGAATTCTCTTTCAGGAAAAAAATGAGAGCATTATGAGCTGGTGCTCAGGTCCCCCAGTGTATTAGCCTGTTTTCACACTGCTATAAAGAACTTTCAAGACTGGGTAATTTATAAAAGAAAGAGGTTTAATTGAGTTACAGTTCTGCATGGCTGACGAGGCCTCAGAAAGCTTACAATCGCGACAGAAGGTGAAGGGAAAGCAAGGCACCTTCTTCACAAGGGAACAGGAAGGAGAATAATTGCAGGAGGAACTACCAAACACTTATAAAAGCATCAGATCTCAAGGGAACTCACCCACTGTCATGAGAACAGCATGAGGGAAACCACCACCATGATTCAATTACTTCTACTTGATCTCTCTTTTGACACGTGGGGATTAGGAAAACTACAATCGAAGATACAATTTTGAGTGGCGACACAACCAAACCATATTATTCTGCCCCAACTCATCCCAAATCTCACATCCTCACATTTCAAAATACAATCATGCCTTTCCAACAGTTACCCCAAAGTCTTAACTTATTCCAGCATTAACTCAAAGGTCCACAGTTCAATGTCTCATTGGAGACAAAGGAAGTCTCTTTCACCTAGGAGCCTGTAAACTCAAAACAAGTTAATTACTTCCAAGGTACAATGAGAGTGAAGGCATTGGGCAAATGTTCCCATTCCAAATGGGAAAAATTAACCAAAACAAAGGGGCTACAGGTCTCACACAATTCAAAATCTGGCTGGACAGTCACTAAATCTTAAAGTTCCAAAATTATCTCCTTTGACTCTATGTCCAGGTCATGCTGATGTAAGAAGTGGGTTCCCATAGCCTTAGGAAGCTCCACCACCCCTGTGGCTTTGCAAGATCCAGTCCCACTCCCAGTTGCTTTCATGGACTGGCATTGAGTGTCTGCAGCTTTACCAGGAACACTGTCCAAGTTGTTGGTGGATCTACCATTCTGGGGTCTGGAGGATGGTGGCCCTCTTTTGACAAGTCCACTAGGCAGTGCCCCAGTGGGGACTCGTATGTGTCTCCAACCCCACATTTCCCTTACACTGCCCTAGCAGAGGTTCTCTATGAAGGCTCTATCCCTGCAGCAAACTTATGCCTGAACATCTAGGCATTTCCACACATCCTTTTAAATCCAGGTGGAGGTTCCCAGACCTCAATTCTTGACTTCTGTGTACACACAAGCCCAACACCATGTCTAAGCCACCAAGGCTTGAGGCTTTAACCCTCTGAATCAAAGGCTTGAGTTGCACATTGGCCTCTTTTAGCCTTGGGTAGGGTGCAGAGCACCAAGTCCCAAGACTGTGAAGCAGCAAGGCCCTGGACCCAGCCCATGAAACCATGTCTCCCTTCTAGGCCTCAGGGCCTGTGATGGGAGGAGCTGCTGGGAAGACCTCTGACATGCTGTGGAGACATTTTTCCCCATAGTCATGGTGAATAATGTTCGGCTCCTCATTACTTATGTAAATTTATGCAGCAGGCTTAAATTTCTCCCCAGAAAATGGGTTTTTCTTTTCAATCACATCATCAGGCTGCAAATTTTCCAAACTTTTATGCCATGCTTCCCTTTTAAACATAAGTTCCAATTTCAAGCTATCTCTTTATGAATGTGTTAAAATGAACATTTTTAAGAGCACCAAGGTCACATCTTGAACACTTTATGGTTTAGAAATTTCTTCTACCAGATACCCTAAATCATCTCTCTCAAGTTGAATGTTCCACAGATCTCTAAGACAGGACCAAAATGCTGCCAGTCTCTTTGCTAAAGCATAGCAATAGTCACCTTTGCTCCAGTTCCCAAGAAGTTCCTCACCTCCATCTGCCTCAGTCTGGACTTCATTGTCCATATCACTATCAACATTTTGGTTAAAACCATTCAACAAGTCTCTAGGAAGTTCCAAACTTCCCCATATATTTGTATCTTCTTCTAATCTCTCCGAACTGTTCCAACCTCTGCCCATTACCGTGTTCTAAATTCACTTACACATTTTCAGTTATCTTTATAGCAATGACTCACTCCCAGTACCAATTTACTATATTAGTTCATTTTCACACTGCTATAAAGAACTGCCCAAGACTGGACAATTTATAAAGGAAAGAAATTTAATTGAATCACCATTCTCCATGGTTGGGGAGGCTTCAGGAAATTTAAAATCATGGTAGAAGGCAAAAGGGAAGCATGTCACCTTCTTCACAAGGTGACAGGAAGGAGAATGAACAAAGGAGGAACCACCAAACACTTATAAAACCAATCATCAGATTTTGTGAAAACTCATTATTATAAGAACAGTATGGGGGAAACTGACTCCATGATTCAACTGCCTCCACCTGATCTCTCCCTTGACATGTGGAGATTATGAAGATTATGGGGATTACAATTCAAAACGAAATTTTGGGGTGGGACACAGCCAAACCATATCACTCATCTATGTGGGAAGCTGCCTAAGAGGCTCACTTCTTTCTTATACCACCAAGAATATTGTGGGTATTAACACAGCTAAATGTCTAAGAGAGGCTGAGAGCAGGGAAGAGAGTCAGGTTTTTACAGCAGCCAAAATTTGAAACTCAATAGAGGACTACATATACTGCTAACCTCTTCTTAGACTTCA
Organism: Colobus angolensis palliatus; assembly: GCF_000951035.1. Taxonomy (NCBI): domain Eukaryota; kingdom Metazoa; phylum Chordata; class Mammalia; order Primates; family Cercopithecidae; genus Colobus; species Colobus angolensis. Next base: position 8,140,958 of record NW_012114566.1, read on the forward strand.
TCAGGAGGTCCAACCATGAGTCACATGGGACTCCTTGTCAGTGGACTTTAGCCAACTGGCCCGTGGGTTCTCCCAACATTCCAAGGACCTCACCCACAAACCTCCACCATCCCATGGCTGGCTCTCCACATCCACATGTGCACCCTAGATGGTGAGTGAGTATAAGCCTTTGTAGACAGTGAGCCTGTGCAGAAAATTAGCTAGATTCAGCGGGATTGGGAAAAGGCACACAAACTTTATCATTTCAGGCCACCACTCTAGGCAAAATGAACAGAAGACTCTCAGCACACAACCTTGCTTTGGGAAATTGAGAGAAGGCATATAATTTTAAGAATCCCACACAAGAGGGAACAAAAAAGGTAGAGTGGGCAAATGCATAGAAAGGACTGAGAGAGTCTCAGATTCTTTAGCTATATTGAGTGGTAAAGGTGTTTCTCCTCTGAGTCAATCAACAAATACTGGAAGAGGTGAGTGTTTCTTTAAATGTGAAGGCAGCAATGCAAAATGTCAAGAAACATTAAAAAATAAAAGGAAATATGGTACCATCAAACAAACAAACAAAAAACACACAAAATTTTCCAGAAACTAATCCCAAAGAAATGGAGATCTGGGAACTGCCTGACAAAGAACACAAAATAATTGTTTTAAGAAAGATCAATGGGCTAAAACAGAATGGAGGCAAACAACTCAATGAAATGAAGAAAAAAAAAATCACATGAACAAAACTAGAAGTTCAACAAAGAGACAAATTATTTCTTAAAATAGTGGGAAGTTTTGGAGCTAAAGAATACAATGAATGAAATATAAAATGCAATGGAGAGTTCCAACAGCAGACTTGACAAGCAGGATAAAATAATCTGCAAACTCAAACACAGGTCATTTCAAATTATCCAATCAGGGGAGAAAAAAAATAAAAAGAAAAAATAAAATCTTATGGGATTTATGGGAACCATCAAGGAATATGATATGTACATTATGGGAGTTCCACAAGCAGAAGAGAGACTACAGTGTTTCCCTATTGTGGGAAAGACATTGTCAAGCAGGTGCACAAGGTTCAAAACTTTCTAAGTAAGATCAGCCAAAAGAGGATTTTATTAAGATGCTTTATAATCAAATTGTCAAAAGTTAAAGACAAAGACAAAGTTTTGAAAGCAGCAAGACACTTGTCATCAATAAAAGACCCATCCAGACACATGCACACATATGTTTATCATGACACTATTCACAATAGCAAAGACTTGGAACCAACCCAAATGTCCAGCAGTGATAGACTGAATTAAGAAAATGTGGCACATGTACACCATGGAATACCATGCAGCCATAAAAAAGGATGAGTTCATGTCCTTTGTAGGGACACAGATGAAGCTGGAAACCATCATTCTCAGCAAACTACCATGAGGACAAAAAACCAAACACCGCATCTTCTCACTCATAGATGGGAATTGAACAATGAGAACACTTGGATACAGGAAGGGGAACATCACACTGGAGTCTGTCGTGGGGTGGAGGGAGTGGGGAGGGATAGTATTAGGAGATATACCTAATGTAAATGATGAGTTAATGAATGCAGCACACCAACATGGCACATGTATACATATGTAACAAATCTGCATGTTGTGCACATGTACCCTAGAACTTAAAGTATATTTAAAAAAAAAAAGACCCACCCCCTCCAAATTCAGCAACAATGATTTCTGAGTAGAAAATTTGCAGGCCATGAGGGAGTGGAATAATATATTCAAAACACTGAAAAAAAGATGCCAGAAAACAACATGTTACCCAGAGAAACTATCCTTCTGAAATGGAGGGAGAAAGATACTTTCCAGAAAAACAGCAGCTAAAAGAGTATATTGCCACTACACTTGACTTATAAAAAAAATGCTAAAGAGAAGTCTTCAAGCTGAAATAAAAGAATGTTAATTAGCCACATGAAAATATATGCAAGTACAAAATGCACTTTTCAAGTATATAGTCAACTTCCAAATATTTTAATACTGTAATGGTGTATATAATATATTTTTAACTCTAGTATAAAAGTTAAAAGATAAAACTATTAAAAATAACTATAGGTACAATGATTTATCAAATTATATACAATATAAAAACAAGTAAACTATGACAAAGTAAACATAAAATATTGGGGGAGGAAGTAAAAGTTTAGAGCTTTCATATGTGATCAAAATTAAGTTATTGTCAACTTGTAATAGACTGTTATAGCAATAAGATGTTTTATGTCAGGTTCATGGTAAGAATAAAGCAACAAGCTATAACAGCTACACAAAAGATAAAGTATATCGCCATAGTAGATCATCAAATCATGAAGACAGCCAGCCAGAGAGAAAGGAGCAAAAGAAATAGAAAGTAGCCAAAAAACAATTAACAAAATGTCAATAGTAGGTTCTTACCTGTCCAATGTGAATGTAAATAAACTAAATTTTCCAATAAAAAATAGGGTGGCTAAAGCATATAAAAAAATAAGAGAACAATATGCTGACTACAAAAAATTCACTGTCACTTTAAGGACACATAAACTAAAAATGAAGGGAAGGAAATAAGTAATCCATGCAAGTAGAAACGAAAAGAGAACGGGGATTGCTTCACTTATGTCAGAAAAATGGATTTTAAGCAAAAAACTGTCAATGAGACAAAGTCACTAGACAGTGATAAGTGGGTCAGTGCATCAAAAAGATATAACTGTATGTATGTGTGTATATATGTGTATGTATACATATATATGTGTGTATATATACATATATATGCATTGAACATCATAGCACCTAAACATGTAGTGCAAATATTAACAGATGTAAAGGGAGAAATAGACAGCAATACAGTAATAGTAGGGGAATTTAATATGACACTGGCAACAATGGATCGCCCATAAAAAATTAATAAGAAAATATTGGACATTAACCACACTTTAGACCAAATGAACTTAACTGATATAAACAGAACATTACGTCTATTGCAGTGAAATACACATTCTTCTCAAGCGCACACAAAACATTCCCCAGGATGCAACATATATTAGACCACAAAACAAGTCTTATCAGCTTTAAGAAGATTGAAGACTTAACAAGTATTTTTTCAAACCACAGTGTCACAAAACTAGATACTAATAACAGGAAGAAAGCTGGACAATTCAAAAGTATGTTGAAATTGTGCAATATACTTCTGAACAGCCAATAGGTAAAAAAAAAAAAAAAAATCAAAAGGAAAATAAACAAAAATCTTGGGGAAAATGAAAATGGAAATACAATATCACAAACCTTATGTGATATAGCCAAGCAGTTCTAAGCAGGAAGTTTATAGCAATAAATACCTACATGAAGAAAAAAGAAAAGATCTCAAATTTTAAAACCTAACTTTAAACCTCAAGGAGCTACAAAAAGAAGAATAAAATAAACACAAATTTAAGAGAAGGAAGGAAATAACAAAGATTAGAGCAGAAATAATAAAATAGAAACTAAGGGAAAAAATTAAATCTCCAACACGGCAAAACCCTATCTCTAGCAAAAAAAAAAAAAAAAAAAAAATGTGGACCCTGTGGCACACATCTGTAGTCCCAGCTACTCGGGAGGCTGAGGCAGGAGAATTACTTAAGCCTGTGAGGTGGAAGTTACAGTGAGCAGAGATTGTGCCACGGAACTCCAACCTGGGGAACAAAGCAAAACTGCATCTCAAACAAACAAACAAACAAACAAAAAACAATTAAAAAATCCACAAATTAAGATTTGTTTGGTTGAAAAGATAAAACTAACAAACATTTAGCTAGACTAATAAAGAAAAAATGCAAATAAGCAAAGTCATAAATAAGAGAGAAACATTGCAACTGATATCATAGAAATAAAGAAATATAAAAGGCTATTAACTATTAACAACTATGCACCAGCAACTTGAATAACCTAGAAGAAATGGATAAATTCTTAGAAATAAATTATCTGATGAAGTAAAAGATTTGTACACTAAAAACTATGAACCATTGATGAAAGAAATTGAAGAAGACATAAATGGAAAGATAGCCTGTATTAATGATTGAAATAATTAATGTTGTTCAAATGTCCACCCTACGTGAAGTGATCTGCAGATTCAAAGCATGGCATTTTTTTACTTAAATAAGAAAAAATAATTCTAATATTTGTAGAGAACCACAAAAGACCCCAAATAGCTAAAGCAATTTGGAACAAAATAATTAAAGCCGGAGGCACCATATTTCCTTATTTTAAATTACCCTAATATATACAGTGATCAAAACAGTATAGTATTGGCATAAAGATAAACATATAGACCAATGAAACAGAATAGAGTGTAGAAATAAGCCCACACATATAGTCAACTAAACTTTGACAAAAGCAACAATAATACACCATGGGGAAAAGATGATCTCTTTATTAAATGGTGTTGGGAAAACATGCCAAATAATACATTTTGACCCTTATCTTACACCATACACAATGATCAACTCAAAGTGAATTAAAGGCCTAAATGTAAAACCTTAAACCATAAAACTCCTATAAGAAAACAGGGGAAAAGCTCCTTGACATTGCTTTGGCAATAATTTTGTGGATAAGACACCGAAAACACAGACAACCAAAGCACAGACAAGCAAGTGGGATGTCAAATTTTAATGCTTCTGCATAGCAAAGGAAACAATCAACAAAATGAAAAGGCAACCTATGGAATGGGAGAAAATATTTGCAAACATATGTCTTATGAGTGATTAATATTCAAAAATATAAGGAACTCACACAACTCAATAGCAAAAAACAAACGAGTACCAAAAACAACACATACACACAAATAATACAATTTAAAAATGGGCAAAAGACCTGACTGGACATTTTTCCAAAGAATACATACCAAGAGGTATATGAAAAGTTACTCAATGCCACTAATCATCAAAGCTACAAGAAGATATCACCTCACACCTTGCAGAAAGGCTATTATAAAAAAGGCAAATTATAACAAGTGTTGAAAAGGAGGTGGAGAAAAGAGAATCCTTACATGTTATTGGTGGGAATGTAAAATGGTGCAGCAATTATGGAAAACAGTTCAGAAGTTTCTTAAACAATGAAAAATACAACACCTTATGATCCAGCAATCCCACTTTAGGGTATATATTCCAAGGAAATGAAATCCGTTATGTCAAAGAGATATCTGCAGTTCCATGTTCGTTGCCACATTATTCACAATAGTTAAGATACGGAAACAATCTGAGCACCCACTGATGGATGAATGGATAAGGAAAATGTGGTATATAGGTATAGATATGCATACAGACATATGCATACTATATGTATGTGTATGTGCATGTACATATACATATACCCATACACACAATGGAACATTATTCCGACTTAAACAAAGAAAGAAATCCTGCCATTTGCAACATCATGGATGAAGGACATTATTTTAAGTTAAATAAGTCAGGCACAGAAAGACAAATACTGCATCATATTCAAAAGTTAAATACATGCAAACATAGTAAAATATTGGATACCAGAAGTCTGGTTATAGTGGTGTTGGAGAGATACTGGCCAAAGGTTGCAAACTTAAGTTTATAATACACACTTTGGGAGGTCTAATGTACACCATGGTAACCATAGTTCATAATACTGTATTGTATACTTGAATTTGCTAAGGCAATAGATCATAATATTCTCACAAAAAAGTGGGGTGTGACTATGTGAGGTGATGGGTATGTTAATTAGGTAATTGTTTCATAATGTCTATGTGTGCCACATCATCCAGCTGTACAACTTAAATGTGTACAATTGAGATTTGTCAATCTTACTCAATAAAGCTGGAAAAAATAAATATAAAAATCAGGCATCTCTTTTAGTTTTCTGAGTGTTCAGGTCTTACTGTGAATCTTAAGACTGATATTTTACTGAAAAATGAAGAGTCATATATAGAAGCAGGTAAATGCAATCATACAAAAAGTATTTCACAACCATGGTCTCTCCATGTCCATCCGTGATGACTGACTAACTCAAGTTCAGTAGTAATTTCCCTGGAAGGAATAAATGGTTACTAGGGCAAGCCAAAATTTAGTATGTTTATTGTTTGCTTAATGTTTTGTCTCCCACTCAAGCAGAGGTAGCAAACTCCCATGTTTATAGAGGTCAGGCAGGTCACATTGATCAGTGAGGCTGGCTGAGGGGACTATGGCTGACTGGAGGTGACTGCTCTGCCTAATGGGTCAGCTGTGCTTCATCTCCATCTGACTTGTCCATGCTGAAATGTGGTCTCAGTTACTTCTAATTTTCTAGCTTTTCAACGAAAGCCAGAAACCTAGATTTTAAAAAATCAAATATCATTTCGTATATCAATTTTTATTATTGCTACAGTTTGTGGTCAGAAAGTTGACAACATCAAGGCCAGACTTACCCTCTGCTGTCAGTCTGTAAAATTTGCACAAGTCTATACACTCAGTGAAAATGAAGCTTCATCTGCAGTTCACTGTGTGTCCACAGTGAAAACTGATTGACGCATGATAGACCCTCCATTGTTACTGAAAGAATGAAAAGTTTCAGTAACTTATTAAAAGTATTTTGTTTCTCCTAATCTTGTGCTCAGCATAAATTCAAAAGTGAGACTCAAACAATGAGAGAAACAACAATGAATGGATAAATTCAATAAAGTCATGGGTTTCAGAAAGTTAATACCAGAGCTGTTTGATTATATGAAGTTTTTAAAAAATAACCCAAGGTTTAAAAATTTGTCTTGTAGTCTAATTTTATTTGGCTGTCACAATATTTAAAAATGTGCAGGTATAAATATACAGTATATAAGCAAGAACGTTTCATATAAATTCCCAGATATCAGAATTTTCTTCAAAATAGAGAGATCTGAAATAATTGGGTCTATATTTACACATTGCAAGTCTTTCCGTATCTGGGAAGTGACTTCTTCCTGGGACACATGTTTTTCAGTTAGGACAGTAGCCACTAATACTTACTGTTCCATCACACTAAGTGTCACTTGCCAATTTTTGTGGCATTCATGTTGTTTATTTTTTAGTAGTAAAGATATTTTTTTCTGAGTCTCTCTCTCTGCCAAAATTGGGAAAAAGAAAATTGAAAGTTTATATTGACACAAACACCTGTACACAAAGGTTTATAGCAGCTTAATTTGTAACAGCCAAACACTAAAACAACCCAGGCCTTCAATTAATGGATGGTGAAGCAAACTGCCACACCATGAAATACTACTAAGCAATGAAAAGCAATAATCCTTGGTACACACACCAACTTGGATGAATTTCAAAGGACTTGTACTAAATAAAATAAAGCGCAGTACCAAAAGGCTACATACTGCATAATTCCTTTCATATAGCATTCTCGTAACCACAAAATTACAGAGATAAACAAAAGATTAGTGGTTGCTAGAAATTAGGGAAAAAAGAAAAAGGTGGGGTACAGGATCCAGACAGATGTGGTTATAAGGGGGCAACATGAGGGATTTTTTTTTTAACTTTTATTTTAAGTTCAGAGGTACAAGTGCAGGTTTGTTATATACATAAAATTGTGTCATGGGGGTTTGTTGTACAGGTTATTTCATCACCCAGGTATTGAGCCTAGTACTCATTAGTTATTTTTCCTGATCCTCTCCCTTCTCCCATCCTTCACCCTTCAACTGGTCCCAGTGTGTGTTTTTCCCCTTTATGGGTCCATGTGTTCTCATCATTTAGCTCTGATTTATAAGTGAGAACATGCAGTATTTGGTTTTCTGTTCCTGCATTAGTTAGCTAAGGATAATGTCCTCTAGCTCCATCCATGTCCCTGCAAAGAACATGATCTCCTTCTTTTTTATGGCCACATAGTATTCCATGGTGTATATGTACCATATTTGCTTTATCCAGTCTATCATTGATAGGTATTTAGGTTGATTCTCTGTCTTTGCTATTGTGAATAGTGCTACCATGAACATATGCATGCATGTGTCTTTATAATACAGTGATTTATATTCCTTTGGGTATATACCCAGTAATGGGATTGCAGTGTCGAGTGGTATTTCTATTTGTAGGTCTTTGAGGAATCACCACAATGTCTTCCACAATGGTTGAACTAATTTACACCCTTACCAACAGTGTATAAGCATTCCTTTTTCTCCTCAACCTAGCCAGCCTCTGTTATTTGTTGACATTTTAGTAGTATTTATTCTAACTGTGTTAGATGGTATCTCATTGTAATTTTGATTTGCATATCTCTAATGATCAGTAATGTTGAGCCCTTTTTCTTCATATGATTGTTGGCCGCATGTATATCTTCTTTTGAAAAGTATCTGTTCATGTCCTTTGCTCACTTTTTAATAGGGCTGTTTGTTTTTCTCTTGTAAATGTGTTTAAGTTCCTTATAGATGCTGGATATTAGACCTTTGTTGGATGCATAGTTTGCAAAAATTTTCTCCCTTTCTATAGGTTATCTGTTTACTCTGTTGATAGTTTATTTTGTTATGGAGAAATGCTTTAGTTTAATTATATGCCAAGATAAGGGATATTTAGGTTTTTTGAACAGTTTTGCATCTTAACTCTGGTTGTAGATACACACATCTACACATGTAATAAAATTGCATAGACATAGAAGTACATGAAAACTGGGGAAAGGTGAATAAGAATGACAGGCTTGCAACCTCAATGTGCTGGTTATGTGATTATAATACAGTTTTGCAATATGTTACCACCGGGGAAAGGTGGTGAAAAGGTATATATGATTTCTTATATCTGCCTGAGAATCAACAAATATCTCAAAAATTTTAATTTAAAAAAGTGGGAAAATTGCCTTTACAAGATTACACAATGATGCCACAACTTGCCCACTTTACCTATCCGTGTCACCTACCTGCTGCTTGTAGGATTTTGAGTGTGTAACTTCTGACTTATGTGTTCATACCTACAGTTTACAAGCAATCCTTTCAGAGAGAGTGCTGAAGATTTGGAGCTGAACATAGAAGAGAATCAAAGGAAGTGCAAAACAATGGTCAAAACAAAGTACATAAAAGTGGACTACAGGTGAGGCACTGTGGCTCACTCCTGTAATCCCAGCGCTTTGGGAGGCTGAGGCAGACGGAACATGAGGTCAGGAGGTCAAGACCATACTGGCTAACACGGTGAAACCCCGTCTCTGCTAAAAATACAAAAAATTACCCAGTCATGGTGTCACGTGCCTATAGTCCCAGCTACTTGGGAGGCTGAGGCAGGAGAATCGCTTGCATCCAGGAGGTGAAGGTTGCAGTGAGCCGAGATTGCACCACTGCACTCCTGCTTGGGTGACAGAATGAGACTCCATCTCAAAACAACAAAACAAAACAAAACAAAACAAATCAGACTAAAAATTTCTCCAAAAATAAATGTCCTTGATGTTTTCTAACGAGAAAAGAGTTGGCAAAGCCAGAACACGCAATAATATTGCTAATTGTTGTTATCTTTGCAGGTGCATTCCTGCCCAAAGAGTACACTGGACCCCCACATTTTCTGCTCAGTTTCTTCTTTCCCCTATGAACTTGGAGACTTCTGTTCAGGGTAAAATCTGCTTTGGTCTGGCCTCGCAGAAGTGCATCATAATACAATATGCTCTGTAAGTATCCTATCATCTACTCAAACATATTTACCCTGTAATTAGCACGTATAATAAACAAGGAGGTTGCTCAAATAATGAATATTATAGATAAGTGGTAAATACCTTTAAAACATCCATTTTGATCCATGGTCTTAATTTGTTATGATATTAAACAATGCCAAACAATTAAATAAAATACAAATTTGAAGGGCAAAAAAAAAAAAAAAAAACCTACCCATTTATCTTCTCAAATTTGAACAAATGCCAGAGGAAGGCCAGATCCTGCTATCTACTTGTGCTTCCTTTGCATCCTGAATCCAGGAAGGAGAAAAGAGAAGTCAGGAATGTGATGTGTTTTCCACGCCTCAGGTCTGCCTCCATGTGTCAGTGACGTGTAGGTTTCCAAAGTCTCAGCATTTAAAAGGGTTGACTTCAGAGCTCTGAGGGAGGGGACAAAGCTCTATTTGTTTATAGTCTTTAGCTCTAATTACATAATTACATTGGAAGGGAGACTGACTTCTGAGGAATAGCAACAAAGCAAACAAGGTACAATTGTAATAGGTGAGTCCAGTTATTATCTTTCTAGCCCGCCAGTGTGTGTGTGTTACGCACACGCGTGTGTGTGTCACGCACGTGCACACTGGCGTACGGTATTAACAGATAAAGCCAGCCAGGGGTGTATGCAAGACTATCATTTTACCTTTAGTGCACTGTGACACACTGATTATCTCATTGAAATTGGAAGGTAAACGGGATGTTGTAGAAACAGAGGCCTTCATGGCAGGTAATAGAGCAGATCTAATTAGCCTCAAGTACCTGTAATCCTAGGAGATATACTTGGAGATAAAAGCTAGGGAGAGTCCCTCAGGTATGACTAATAGGTCCCCAGCCAGGTTGGCTCTGGATCAGGTGTAGTGTGTCAGCTGTGCTGAATGTGCCCTATTGATCTGAGAGAGGCTGCACTTTCTGCCACAAATTGAATTCAAATTGCTTAAGAGAGGAAGGCATCAGGTGCTACTTGCTTCATATTTCAAAATAATTTTCTTCCATACCAGTTTGGTAGTAGATTGTTTAGTCTTCTGTAAAAATCTGTCTTTTAAAACATATCCTCTGAAATATTATATACGATTTTCTTTAAAACCATTTTTTTAATGCCATGGACAAGTGCATTCTAGACACATTTCATATTTTTGAAAACTGAAGAGTTTACTTAAAGATTATGGCCCATGCCAACTAGGTGATATTTTATAAAAGGAAATTTTGCTATTTACTTTAAGGAGAAGAAAGATATGTTTCTCTATTTATTAATTAATTATAAGAACTTAATTAGAAACATAGGAAACAAAACACAGGATTTTAAGAAGGGGATAATCTAAAATAATGTTTTCCAAGTACCTGTCATCCTAGAAGATGTACTTGGTTTGAATAAAAGTAACATTTTTTATTTAAAGAAAATGTTATGCTAACCCTTCCCCCCAACACACACACACACACTTCCCTGGGCCCCCAACAACATACTCAGAAGATGATAAAAGGAGGACCCTTGGCATGAAGCCTGGGCAAAGACCCAAGTCCCACCCATTTGCCTGTCCCCACCCATTTGCCTGTCCCCACCCATTTTGCCTCTGATTAAGGTCTTTGATGCTTTGGAGCCTCTCAAAAGAACCTAAAAATCACTGAACTGGGCAATGTTTGGTTTTAAGTGGGGCCATATCCAAACAATTTCAGAAGAATGCCAATCGAGGCTATTTTAAAAATCTATTTCTGAATGAGATATCATAATATCTCCTAAGTCAATTAAGTATACAACACAGCCAGAATATTCTTCGTAAGCATTGTCGCTTGTTATTCTGTTCGGACATTGGTGATTATCTCATTCATTCAATAAATATTCATTGATTATCTACTATATACCAGACACATTTCTAGATACTGAAGAGACATAAGTGAACAAAACAGAAAAAAACTGCACTTAATAAGGACTTTATGCATTCCAGTGGAAGAGACATAGACAGTATGTAATTAGCAACATAAAAATAAAATTTTCAGTAATAGAGGATACAAGTGTGATGAAAAATAATAGAAGCATCAAAAGAGGAGTTGAAAGTACTGAAAGAAAGAGCTAGAAGAAATTTTAAATGGGATACTTAGGGTAAGCTTAATTTAGAAAGTTATATTTGAATAGAGACATTGATGAGGGGAAAGAGATAGCCACATAGATCTCTGGGGACAAATACATATTTAACAGTATTTTGCATATACTAAACATTCAAATGCTATAGATTATGTGTATTCTTGAGTTAGCCACAAAATTCTGGATCATACTTCAGGGAACCAATACAAGGTTACTATCTTCAAATATAAAGAGGGGCAAATATAATAAACATAAAAATATTTGTAAAATGTAAAAAATGCAAACAAAATAAATTTAAAATAAAATGCATTGTAGCTGTTGTTTAGCTAAGTAGTATAGGGTAAAAGAGAAGGCAAGCCAGCATTTCATAGCACTTTTCATTTAAGGTTTTCCATGTGTTTCACAGTGCTGCTTTCCCATTTCTCAGTATAAACCTGGGGTTGGAAAGTTAAGTTGGCAAGATAACTAGTGGTGAATTACAGCCAGTGCATATCAGCGCACAAAAGCTGATGGTGTGCATCTCTTCCTGATTCCCCTTAGTAACTTCATGTTTGCAGATTAAAATCAGCTATGAGTGGGTACACTCATGCCATAGAAATTGAAAAACGCCACAAACCTGACCTGTCCTCATCCCAGGAGCTGGCTATTAAGCATTCACCAGCACATCGCAGAAAATAACCTACCGAGTCAATTTTAAATAGCCTCAACCTACTGCTTTGGTTTTAAAATGTACGCCAATTTTCTCAGGAATTCTTCATTAATAGTCTTATTAGATCAGTTGCCAGATTTTTTTAATACAATGTGTGTATGTATGTGCGTGTTTACTCCAAGAAATTTGACCCACTTAGTGACCTGTTTATTCCTAGTTAGCATGACCAGAAGAAACTACTCCTGATTATATAAAGTTAGAGCACAACACTTCCTGTAATGTTCATTTCAAATGAGGACTTGATCTATCGTTTGGAATTCTTCTGTTGTATGTGGAGAACAATTAGAATATTAAGTGGAAGTAAAAGTGACACATTGAAGCACTGTCTGATTACAAAAATTACACACTGCAGAACCGAACAAATTTTAAGATGAGTGGTGCAGTTTGTAGAGGATGAAATATTTTGCAGATAATCTATGAAACTTACAAATAATCAAAATAATTGAAGAAATATCAATTTGAGGGGTATGAATTGTCTACTTTACCTATATTTACCTTTGACTCAGCAATTCAGAGTTCACAAGTAATTCATATGAGCATTTTCTGTCATCCAAAAATACATCTGTTTTCCAATCCACCTTCAGGATTTAAAAGACATTTTTGAGCCTGAGCATATAGGAGAGATTGATAATATATCAGAGAATTTCTCAAATTCTCAAGATTTGATATTGCGATGTTTTATCTTCCTTAGTGAATGTTTGCCATTAAATCAACAATGTTTCTAAGAGAAGTTGAAAGGCTGTTAGGCTTATTACTATAATACACCAACAGGGGCTTAAAATCGGACCAGGTTTATTTGAAAACGTTGCAAGATACAACTAGACAGCTGCTTTTTTCTCACTCATTTCACTCTATTACTGGTTAACTTAGTGGAAAAATGTAAATTTTCCAGGGATTTTAGGTTGAAGGTATCTCAGCCAATGTAGATGTGTGCTTGACTTGAGGTCTAATTTAACTCCCATGTAGTATTGATCGGTGTAGACCACTGAGGACACTTGCAATCTTCCTTTGCCAAAGGTAGGCAATGGTGTAAGAGTAAAGTGTAATAAATGCCCCTGTCCAGTTCTATGTCGATATCCAGCTGCCTTTTGTGTGAGTGTGTGTGCCATTTTGAGTGCATCAGTATTTCACGTTTATTGTAGTGTGATGAAACACCTTTCAAAATGGCCAGAGGGACATTCAGCAGTAAGCATTTAGGCAGTACAAATTGGAGTGAACAGGAGGACAGTTAGCAGGGAATATTTCTGAGGTCAAAGTAGTCTGGGTAGGAGCTGAATCAGCTAAATGCAGAGTTAAGAGCTACAGTACCTGCCGCAAAGTAAATATAGATTACCTTCTTGATGACAAATTGATCCACTAGACAAGGATCTTTCAGACAAAGAGACAAGTGCAAAAAATTAAGTAATTCACATTGACCAATTTTTTTAACCCTTTACTCTGCAACCATCCTATCTTCCTGTAACTTTTTACTTGAGATCATTTCAATCTAAACTAATCTTTTGAACAAGTAAATACCTATGTAAACTTAAATTCTAACCTATTGAGAGCCAAGTTGTTAACCCATTTATGCTGGAGGTTGCTATTTTTTGAATTTTTGCAATCAGGCCTTGTCAATGACCTTGAGCAGTAGGATATAAATAACGCCCACATGCTTAGCGTTCCAATAATGGAACACTAGGCATAAATGGGTTAATTCCTCCTCATTTAACTTATGATTCTATACAATCACTACATCAGTTGTAACTTCTAAATCTCAAGAGTTTACTAAGCCTTATTATGCAATTGTTCTGATAATCACATCTGAAAACTTATACATGGGTAGAAAATCAGCCGAATGCAGAAGTTTCATTCTGAATTAGTTCACCAAGTATTGTTGAGCCTCTACTATGTGCCTGCCTGCTGTAAGTTTATTTATATAGTGGCTGCCTTCAAAAGATCTGTTTTTCCAATTTATTAAGACAGACAAATTTCATTGGAAAGGAATAGTGGTACAAGATGGATAATGCCTTCATTCACTTAGCTAACATTTATTGAATGACTATTCCAAGCAAGGATCAGTGGCACATGATGGGATATTAGCCTCAAATACTTAGCTCCTTTCTACAAGGACCTCTCCATTTATTTGGGGAAGATAAGCTGTCAGATAATCAATATAGAATATGGTAGATGATACTACAGAAATATACACATAGAGTATATATATAGATGATACTATAGATATATATAAATAGAGTATACATATATATAGATGATTATATATAAACAGAATATGGTAGATGATGGGTCAAGTTACCCAGAATGGTGGGTGAGAAGAAATCACAGAAGGTTTTCTAGAAAAGATTATAAAATGAGAAAGTAGGACCTGACAGGGTTAAGAAGGGAAAAGACAGAGTTATGAAGGGAGGGTGAGGTAAGGGGAAAACATTCAGAGAAAGCAGTGGCACATATAATGCACCAACAGGTCATGTTCAGGAATGTAGAAATCATTTAGCGTTGCTACAAACAAGCACAAATAAACAATAGCAACTAAGGGTGGTGATGGGCAGCACGTGAAAGAGTAGCATAACCAACTGATATCCCTACTGGAAGTTGACAGCACAGAAATTATATAAAATTAATAATAACAAGCTAATGCAATCATCCTTGTCTTAAGGAAGGTTAAGATCTAACATCAAATTGTGGTAGTTGAGATGACTTTAAAAAGAAATAAACTTGATCTGGACAATTTGCAGAAAGTTTCTCCACAAACTATTAGAAATGTAAGTGTTCCATTGCATCTAAAAAATCATAGTGGTAAGGTTTTAAATAGACCCACCCTGAGAAGTACAATTTTTCAGACAGTTTCTTAAAGTCAAACTGTGAATATTACTGATACAATTTTACTTTTCATTTGGAAGTGAATTCACTGTAGGTAACATTTTTCAGGTGCTAATTGTTTTTAGATGTTGAGGGTCCCCTGTATGGAATCAAATATGCCAAGGGAATTGAAAGAACAGTCCAAAGAATGAATCCTCTATGTTTTACAAACACCAATTCCTAGTAGAACCAAAGATATATCCAAGAAGATGCAGAATTTCCTCTTCAGACAGTACAGATCCCATTAAATGTGTGTTAGTTGCTCACTGTGATGACAAACTTCTAGTATTTCGTAGGCTACACTTACAAGAGAATATAGACATACATTGGAGATACTGTGGGTTCAATTACAGACCACCACAATAAGGTGAATATAGCAATAAAATCAGTTGCCCCAATTTTTTTGTTTCCCAATGGATATAAAAATTATGCTTGCACTATACTGTAGTCTATTAAGTGCACAATAGCACTATGTTTAAATTCACAATGGACATGTGTTAATTAAAAATACTTTATCGCGACTGGGTGTGGTGGCTCACACCTGTAATCCTAGAACTTTGGGAAGCCGAGGCGGGAAGATCACCTGAGCTCTGGAGTTTGAGACCAGCCTGGCCAACATGGTGATACCTCAGCTCTTCTAAAAATACAAAATTAGCCAGGTGTGGTGGCACATGCCTGTAATCCCAGCTACTAGGGAGTCTGAGGCAGGAAAATCACTTGAACCCAGGAGGCAGAGGCTGCAGTTAGCCCAGATCATGCCACTGTGCCACTGCACTCCAGCCTGGGTGACAGAACTAGACTCCATCTCAAAAAACAAACAAACAAACAAACAAACAAACAAACAAAACTCTACTGCTAAAAAATGCCAACAATCATCTGAACCTTTGGAGTCCTAATTTTATCACTGGTGGAGGGTTTTACTTCAATGTTGATAGCTGCTGACTGATCAGGTTGGTGGTTGCTGAAGGTTGGAGTGACTGTGGCATTTTCTTAAAATAAGACAACTGTGAAGTTTGCCACATAACTGACTCTTCCTTTCACCAAAGATTTCTCTGTTGTATATGATGCTATTTGATAACATTTACCCACTAAATAGAACTTCTTTCAAAATTGGAACGAATCCTCTCAAACCCTGTTGCTCCCTTATCAACTAAGTTTATGAAATATTCTAAATTCTTTGTTGTCACTTCAGCAATGTTCGTAGCATCTTCACCAGGAGTAGATTCCATTTCAAGAAATCACTTTTCTTTGTAGCTCCTCATCTGTTCATTTAATCATGAGACTGCAGCAATTCATTCATGTTCAGTCTCGACTTCGAATTCCAGTTCCCTTGCTATGTCTACCACATCTGCAGTTACATTCTGCTGTCTTGAATCCCCCAAATTGAATTCCATCCATGAGGATTGGAATCAACTTCTTCCAAACTCCTGTTAACATTGATATTGTGACCTCCTCTCATAAATCATGAATGTTCTTCATGGCATTTAGAATGATGAATTCTTTCCAGAAGGTTTTCAGGTGACTGCCCAGATTCATGAAAGGCATCACTATCTATTGCAGCCAGGCCTTTACAAAATGTTTTTCTTAAACAATAAGACTTGAAATTGGAAATTACTGCTTGATTCATGGGCTGCAGAATGGATGTTGTTTTAGTGGCATAAAAACATTAATCTCATTGTACAACACAATCAGAGCTCTTGGACGATCATATGCACTGATGGTGAGCACTGATATTTGAAAGAAATCTATTTTTTTGAGTAGTAGATTTCAACAGTGGGCTTAAAATACTCAGTAAACCATGTTTTATACAGAAGTGCTGTTCTCCAGGATTTGTTCATTCATTTGTACAGCACAGGCAGAATAGATTTATCATAATTCTTAAGGGTCCTAACATCTTTGGAATGGTAAATAAACATTACCTTCAACTTAAAAACCACTAGCTGCATTAGCCTCTAAGCAGAAAATCAGACTGTCGTTTGAGCTTTGAAGCCAGGCATTGACTTCTCCCTTCTAGCTGTGAATGTCCTGGATGACATCTTTTTCCAATATAATGCTGTTTTTTTTCTACAGTGGAAATCTGTTGTTTAGATAGCCACCTTTATCAATGACCTCAGCTAGATCCTCTGGATAACATGCTGCAGCTTCTCCATCAGCATTTGCGACTTCACCTTGCACTTTTGTGTTGTGGAGTTGGCTTCTTTCCTTCATCCTCATGAACCCATCTCTGATAGCTGCAAAGTCTTCTGCAGCTTCTTCACTTCTCTCAGTCTTCATAGAATCAGAAAGAATTAGGGCTTTGCTTTGGATTAGGCTTTGGTTAATGGGTACCTTGTGGCTAATCTGATCTTCTATCCAGATCATTAAAACTTTCAGCAATAAGGCTGTTTGACTTCCTTATCATTTGTGTGTTCACTGGAGTAACACTTTTAGCATTGTTCAATAACTTTTCCTTTGCCTCCACAACTTGGCTACCTGTTTGGTGCGAAAGGCCTAGCTTTTGACCTATCTCAGCTTTCAACATGCCTTCCTCACTAAACTTAATCTTTTCTAGCTTTTGATTTAAAATGGGAGACTTGCAACTCTTCTTTTCACTTGAACACTTAGAAGCCATAGTAATATTATTAATTGGCATAATTTTAACATTGTTCTATTTCAGGGAATAGAGAGACTGGAGGAGAGGGAAGGAGGGCAATGGACAGTTGGTGGAGGAGTCAGAACACACAATAATTATTGATTAAGTTCACCATGTGGGTGCAGTTTTTAGTTCCCTAAAATAGTTACACAGTAACATCAAGGATTACTGATCAGAGATCACCAATGCAAATACAATATTAATGAAAAAATTTGAAATATTTTGAAAGCTACCAAAATGTGACACAGAGACACAAAGTAAGTTCATGCTGTTGGAAAAATAACACTAATAGATTTGCTTGATGCAGGGCTGCCAGAAATCTTCCATTTGTAAAAAAACTAAAATATCTGCAAAGCACAATGAAGCAAAGTGCAATAAAACAAGGTATGCTTGTATCCACTTTAATTCAATAAACTAAAATAACAAGAATTGACTTATATGCCTAAAATTGATTTCTCAGTTTTAAGGCTAGTTACCCTTGTTTAGGGGACACATCTAATATAACACACATAGCTCGTGACCACCCCCTGCAAATTCATCAAATTAGAAATATTCAAATTTTTTCTGATGGGACTCTGTCCTAGCTACCTTTTGGCAACGCTCAAGTAGGAAAAGAAAATGAAGAGAACCACTGAAGTCAGAATACGGTCCTGGATTTTCTTCATGAACTGAAGATAGAATTTGTGTCTTATAATTAGCCAGAGCCTAGAGACAATTTGGAATTATGTCCTAGGGGTTAAAGGCATGCTCAATATTTTAGCCAATCAAGCAATTAAATGATTAACATTATTGCATATCATAAAGTAATATTTTTAATTAATATTTTAAATATTACAAAGAAATGTGTAAATAAACACATGATATGAACCAATAAATCAATTCAAAACTTTGTCAATAGAAGGGGCTCAAATATATCCACATAAGCAACTTATTTTTAAGTAGAATGCCAAAATTTGTAAACTTAGAAGTATGAACTCAGTATCTGAAATATCACTTCAAATTCTCTGTTACATTAATGTTATACTAACTTCTAGAGAAATTTGAGGATAATAAAATTTCCTTCTGTTGATAAGAAAGGAGAGAGAGAGGGAGAAAAAGAGAGAGAGAGAAATGAAAGGGACGTGGAGAGAGAGATGAGAGAGAGGGACAGAGTGGGAGAGTCATTGCTAAGAAAACGATAGCTACCCATCCATTTTATGTCAATGAAAGAAATATCTCAAGCTGCCTGGCTCTAATTTCTACTAATAAGCAAAATATCAGAAGAATTTGCTGTATGCTTTTTTAAAGAATTATGTTTTCATGTACGTAATCACATCTGTGAACACGTTAGGGGGATAGAGTTACTAGCATATGTTTCCAAGTGTGTTCCATTATATTCCTACTGCAATTTTCTGAGCACTAATTTCAACTGTACTTCAAGATTCCTCTAGCTACACTGATGTAAATACTGTATATATTTCAGGAATTCTGTACAAAATTATATATTTGATAGCAGAGTGACTGCTAGCTCAGTAAACATTGCATAGCTGCATTGTATTCATCGTGGTGCCCCATGATTTTTGCACAGCAGGCACACGGAGGAGGGCAATTTGTATACATTAATATTTTGAAGTCAAATCCTTGAATATCCTGTCAATCAACTCACATCCTAATTGGAGAAACTCCAGCATCCCCTACTATCATGGGTACGGGGAGAAAGGCCCATTTTAGAGATGAACTGACTGAGGTAATGATAAATGAAATGATTTATTAAGATAACATCAAATCGAGAGCATGAAGAGGAAGGGAAGATAAATCACAGCTTATTGATTGTAGCAGCTTCAACCCAGGCCTCCCAGTGAGTGCCAAAGGTATAGAGCCTCCTAGAGAAAATGGCTGTTAAGTAGGAGGCATTGACTAAGCCGGTATGAGGCAATACAGCCATCTCACCTCTGAGCATCATATCCTTCACCTTTGACGCCAGAGATGCTCATTGCTTCCCACTCTATTTTCTTTGCTCCAGGCAATGACTAAAGAAAAAAGAGCCAACGTATTTAAGGCATTGCAGTTCACAGGTCTCTAACATATCTGGGGCATCTGTATACACTGATGGAAAGTATTTTCAGTTCAATCACTTTGAAAGCCTGGATTATAGAAGAGCAGGAGGACTTGTAACATGGACAACAAAGTTTTTTTGTTGCTTTTGTTTTCTTTTATCAACATGAAGCTCAGTTAGCAATTGCACCAAGCATTGATTTCACTGGCCTGTTTGTTGGCACTACAGGGGTCTTTTTAGTTGTACAACACAGACATATGCTGAGCAGCCTTTGATTTTTTTTTTTTCTTAGAAGTTTGTTTTACAGGATAGGCCATTGCCAGCATGTGTTGCTCCAGTCATTATATAAGATCTATATTATCACTTTGTACTTAAAAATCACCTGTTCCTACCCTCTTGTTTATATCATCTTCTGCCAATCCTTGGGCGTTTACTGGTTTTTCCCAAAATCAGTCTTAGAAATTCTGGGTTTCATGTGCAGATCTACTATGAAAACATCATATCAGTGAATAATTCTCCTGGGAACTCTCTTCTCACTGCTTCTTGGGCATGCTGTGGAACACTCATTATTGTGAAGGGAGTTATGCACGTGCTTCAAGCAGAGAACAGAACCCTTAGTGTAAACTTTTTGACAGGAGTCTCTGAAACAACTTTCCAAAACCCCGTGTCTCGTTTATTTTCCTCTTTTTTCCTCCTGGTTTGATGTCAGTCATCAATTGAGCAGGAGACAACTCATTTCATTTCTGTGACATACCATGATGGACTTGTGTTGCAACCCTGACTTATTTTGAGAACTTCAATTTCTCAAGCTGAAAGCTTGAATGTCCCATGGTTGGAAGAGCTATTGATCCAATGTAGATGGACGGCTTAAGAGGAACTGATACATTCCTTACAGCACTTTCTTTTTCCCTTGCCTCCCTGGCTGCTATATAACATAGTCTTTCTCAGAGTTTCTTGTCATCTACAAACTTTGATTCTAGTATCACGTATATATTCTCTTTTTACACCATTTTATTCACTGTAAGCTTGTCTTTCTGTGGTAATGCTCCATTTCATTTCAGATGAATTGTCTATTAACTTATGAGTTAGTTATTCTTGGTCTCTTTTACAACTTGCGGTAGAAAATCTAGGCATCAAGATTGATATTTTCAAAGTGCTTTCCTAGGCATTTTAGAAGAATGTATAATATTTCTCTCAAGTACAATATGTTAATATGCCAATAAAAATTTTAAAAATTTAAGCTATTATTTAAAACAGCAACTAAGAAATCTGAAAATAACCCTAAATGGGCATCAAGAAGTAGATTTTTTTTTTTTTTTTTTTGAGATGGATTCTCGCTCTGTTGCCCAGGCTGGAGTGCAGTGGCATGATCTAGGCTCACTGCAACCTCCGCCTCCCAGGTTTACGCCATTCTCCTGCCTCAGCCTCCTGAGTAGCTGGGACTACAGGTCCCCACCACCACTCCTGGCTAAATTTTTTTATTTTTTTAGTACAGACTGGGTTTCACTGTGTTAGCCCAGATGGTCTCCATTTCCTGGCCTTGTGATCCACCCACCTCGGCCTCCCAAAATGCTGGGATTACAGGTGTGAGCCACCTCACCCGGCCAAGAAGTAGATTTTTAAAAACCTGATATACAAAAGTCCTGGTAGAAATATCATGCTTTATGCTCTTTTTGATGGGGGAAGGTGGCTACACCGTGCCTGAAATTCCAGAGAATTGGACTACCTTGGCCTGAAATTTCTTTCTTCAACTAAAAACAACATCGGTTTATTGGTGGATAAAAGTATTAGCACTCAATCTGTACCCACTTGGGACAACAAAAGAGAATATAGGCTTTTTACTTGGCAGACTTCATGGAAATTAATTTTCTTCCTAACATTTAAAGTAAGCGCTAAGCTCTGTGCAAAGAATTTTGATGCATTTGTTCATCTAGTCTTCATAAGTCCTCTATAAATTACACCTCATTATGATATATATTTTACAGGTGGAGATACTTGAATTCATAACTTATTCAAGCTTCATAGTTAACAAGGGTAAAGCAACTACTGAAAACAGTTCTATCTGACTTTGGAACATATAGGGTCCCTAAGGAAACAGGATTCATCTCAAATAAAGATTTTGATAAAGGAACCACCTATATACCTGTGGCCAAGTTTAAGAGAATCACAAAGATACAGAGGTGTGTAGAGATGATCAAGAATGCACATCATTAACATCCCTGGGGCTAACTGGGTAAGAGAATCAAAGATAGTTACTGGAGCGTAGTGAGAGCTGGAGCTAGGAGAAGCATCCAGAAAGATCTACTTCAGAGGCAGAGGCATGGCACCTAGACCTTTCTCTTTCTCCACCCTCTCACCTCCTCCTGCCTACGTTCTCCTTGGGCTGCACCCTACTAGAAGCCAGCCCACAAAGGAGCCTGAGTAACACAATTTCCAGAGTCAGTATTTTAGATTTCAAAATAGGGCAAAGAAGGGAAGTGCAAAGTTGGAGACAGGTGGCCGGGGTGACAAGCAAATACATGCACTAACCAATTGGCTCTCTGCATAGCAAGAATGTCCCAGTTTTCAAATGGAGGCTCAGCCTTTGCCTGCTATGGTCCATTTCTGGGAGACAATTCACCTTGCGAAGAAAAGGCAATATCCTCATAAAATATCTGACAAACCTTATTAAAAAATAAAATATTTTCATGTGCATGCACCCCAGTTTTGCAGTTTTTTATTTCTTCTTTAAATTAACTAAGAATATATTATATAACATTTCCTTTAAATAGTGTTTAACTTAACATGTCCCTGGGAACTTTAGTTTTATTGTGTATAAAATGTGTTTAAAAAGTACAAAGAATTTTGAACTATAACTATATAACTAATGAATAACCCTAATTCACCCATTAAAATATATACCTGGAAACTTTTTATCTCTTTATTTTTTCACAAACTAGTAACTTACAGTGTTCTCTCCATTGATCGTATTATAATATGTGGTCATGGTCTTAATTTAGTTATTGGTCTCTCTTAAGCCATGGATAAACAACGATTAAACTACATAAAGATAAGGAACAATTACTGAATGACTTAACCTGTCATTCCCAACTTTCTGTATTCACACTCTAGCCTTTCCTTTCACCCTCGTCCTTTAGGATTCTTCACCATCCTGTGTGTGAGCCAGTTTTAGTTCCTCCTGCACAGAGGCCAGGGATGTGTATTCTGGGCTTTTGCACCCTTGTTGCTCCAGTTTGAATGCCTATTCTGCATAGTCAGAGCTGTTTTCCAACTAATTTTCCTGTGAATAGTCTCCTTATATTTGATACTGCCTCCCCCTCACCCACACCCCCACTGCTGACAGGGTTATCTTAATAAAAAGCAAATGTGAGTATGCTGTTTGTCCTCCTAATAGCCAACTCTGACTCTCAAATGCCCACAGGATAAAAAGTCTAGGCTTCTTAACTTGGCAAAAAACGAATTTGCAGTCATTTTCAAACTCACTTCTCTGGCCTCATCTTCTCCAGCATTGTGTCCCACACACTCTATGCCCATCCAGAGCAAGGCCATAGGCTATTATTTCCTTCTAGCTTTGTTTATAATGTGCCCAGATGTCTCTTCTTTCCCTTAATCCCTTTGACAAACTCCATTTACCCATCTATCCATTTATCCATCCGTCCATCCATCCATCCATCCATCCATCCATCCATCTCCTTATCCATCTGTCTTTTTATTCATCTATTAATCCATTCAGTCTCTAATTAATTCATTCATTCCTCCAATTTAATGATCAATTAACCCCTAATTTTGATCAGGGAATCTTTTAGGAGCTGGAGATTCAATGGTGAACAGAGCCAGACATTCCTTTTCAGCATGAGGTTTGGTCTAGTTGATGGTGATAGGTATTTATTAAACAACCTCATCATGTGATTACAAACAAAGATAAACATTGTTATGAAGAAAAAAAAGTCTCATGAGAGGACTAACAAGGCCATCTGCCTTTGACTAATGCTGATAGTCAGAAGGATCCACACAAGAAATCTCTCCTGAGAAAATGATCCTTAAGCTAAGATATGAAGATGGGAAGGAGATAACTTGGCTAGAATGGGAAGAGAAAAGAAAAACATATCAATTAGAGAGAATGCATAGACAAAAACTTTGTAGCAGATAAGAACATTACACATTTGAGAAGAAGAGTAAACAATGGACCAGAGACAGCTAATAGGGAAGATGTGCAAGAATTAAATGAAGAAAAGAAATACACAGATACGAGACCATGCAAGACATTGCGAACTCTGGGGAGGAAGCTTTGGCTTTATTCAAATACCCATGTAAAGCTATTGTCTGTGGAAGGGAGAAAGGTGAGGTGATCAGGTTTCCACTTTATCACTTTAGCTACCGTCGGAAAACTGGAGAAGCATCAGGGTGGAAGCAGGACAAACAGTGAGAGGTTAGTTCCCCAGTCCAGTGAGAGAGGACAGTGACTTGAACATTGGTAGAATAGTAGAAATAGAGAAAAGAGAGCAGAATTATCAGATAATTGGGAAGAAATAGGCAAGATAAGATAAAGAAGACTCAAGGACTACTTCGGGGTTTTGGACTTGGGCAGCTGGTAGATCCATTCACTGAGGCAAATACTTATTACGTGAACCCAGCTTAAATGTCATCTACATGAAATTTTCCTTGATTTTAATACAGCAAATTTAAATGTTTCTTCCCTGTGCCCTGTGGCTAACACAAAGACTTATCCATAACTTATTGCTTATGAAGTTTATTAACTTTGAAAGACTTGTATTTTATGCTTCTTCCTGTTACTTGCACCAAGCAAGTAAAAGGGCTCAATTTACTTGCACCAAGCAAGTAGGGGCTCAATAATAATGAATAGATACATAAACTTCTTTTATAGTTTATATAAAGGAGCTACTCTTCTAAAGTAAAGATACAAACATTCAAATTATTGAATATGGATGAAATCTAAGAGATTCTTTGGGCTAAACCTGTTCTTTCAAAATAAAATAATGGATGCCCTGGGATCTTAATTTGTTCAGTATTAAGTATTTAGAAAATGTAGAGCTAGACTAGGGCCCTTCTTCCCCTCTTCTTGTATGATGACTATTCTGCTTCTGTACTTGTCTCCTCTGGTGTTTCTCCCTGATGGTAAAGATAAGTCTACCTCCTCTGATTTTAGTTATGGTTTTCCCCTAGGGTTAGTGACTTCTGTACACTCTGGCTTGAGCATGACTGAACCACAGTAGTTATACTTATCTATAATTGTTTACGGGTCAAGTCCACAAATAGGTACAGAAAAATAAAGGAGAACAAAATAGATATATTTCAAGAAGTGTAATGAGGAATGAATTGATGACTGTTACTGGGTATTTTATTAATTATAATTTAATATAAAATGACAATCACAATTACATAGTGATGTATATTTGAAGAGACTTTACAGATTACATTTTGAAGATATATTATGGGCATGATCTGGCAACTTTATTGCAATCTAAATTGAATTTTCTCTGCTGTCTCCTTCCCTCTATTCATCCCTGCCCCATTTAACAGATCTGGAATAAGATACCTAAAGCACAGTGACACATAAAAAGAGAAGAGAAGAAAGGTTACATACTTTCTTGTATTTGAACTAACCTTCATATTAGTCCATTTTGTCTCCATATTCATGTTTGTAGATATAAAAATGTGCATTTCTCAATAGTGTGCAAAGTATTTCTAAATGTTACATATATGTTTTATCTATATATATAGACATATATATATATATGTATGTCTTAGCCAATCAAAGGCACCAAAAGTGTTATATTCTATCTAATTTTCTTATAGCACCAAAAAATAAACAAATCTTTCTTCTTGAAATCTAACATAATCAGAGGAAACATTGAGTACAGAAGGCAAGCCTTACTCTAAGAGGGTAGTTGTTTGATAATGGGGTGAGAACATGGAAGCTGTGTCTTGTAGCTTTTTCACAGGGTATTACACTGATGACAATAATGATTATGAATATCACAGTTACTGTTTCTATTTCTTTTACATATCTGGCATATGCCTCATTTTACTGAATTCTCACTTAGGTGTACATATGATTTGTATCCTTATTTAATGTATGAGGTAACTAAGATCTAAAAGAGAGAATCAAGTTACTTACTCAAGTTTCACACTCTAGAAGAGGTTGAATATTGACTTGGGAACCTATCTCTAAGCTCCCAGAATCTGAAATCTTAGCAAGTCATTTCTCTATTAGTTATTCTTCAAATTTCAACTCAGTGATCCCAAGTGGTTTTCTGTTCACTTTTGTTTGATTTTCTTACTCGAAGAAATGTAAGGGTTTAAAATAACAGATTCTTGACCATCTTTAACTTGTCCACCCAGCACCTGACTCTCCGTGAATTGCCCTTCAAGGCTTCAGTGAACATGATCTCTGTGCTCTCTTTCTACAGTGGGCCCTTGCCTTCTAGATGCAGAGCTGAACGTTTGCTCCAGGGCTGGTCAGCACACCTCCTTCCAGGAGAGATAGAAGGAGCAGTATCTCTCTGATGCTGGAACATGTATCATGCAAAATTGGTTCGTGCCCTTCCTCTGCCACCTGAAGAAGTAGCTGCCACCTGAAGAACATGCCACCAGTGATCATGTTCACTGAAGCCTTGAAGGGCAATTCACGGAGAGTCAGGTGCTGGGTGGACAAGTTAAAGATGGTCAAGAATCTGTTATTTTAAACCCTTACATTTCTTCGAGTAGAGCACAGACTACAAGGGGAGGGTCTGTTCCAGTTGTGACTGAATTATACAAAAACTTCTGTCCTACTTTATTTTTTGAGACAGCTCAAGATCCTTATGATAAATTGCCTTTTCATTTTAGCTACTTCAAATTCAGTATCTGTAACTTTTAACCCAAGGGAAATTCTCAGCCTGGCTACTGTAGTCCTGAGCTAGTCTTCAAATTTTTGACTCTCATCATAATTAAATAAGAAGTCCTCAATTTTCCATTATTAATTCATTATCAGATATGATCAAACATCTATTCTTTGACAGCATACTAAATATTGGGAATATAAATATAAAGAAAAAACAGTCCCTGCCTGAAAGAAATTGCCACTAGATTGGGCTGGGTTAGAGGTTAGATTTTCTTACCTGACTCAGGCCAGTCTTATTTGGGGAGCAGGGAGTCATTTTCTTCGCTGCCATAGCAGCTTTTCTTTCTTTTGTGAAACAAGTTCACAATTACGGCTGGCCTTAGACAGTCATGAAGCAGGTAAAATTTCAGGGTCTTTCAACATCCACTTTACAACAACTTTTTTTCACCTGACCCCAAGTCTATGATTGCAAAGCCCTTGTGGTTTTCTTTGAATACCAAGGTTCACTCAGTTGATATCTCCAGGAGGCCTCTATATTCCTAATAATCTGTACTCCTTCCAGTAGCAAAAGATTCCAGGCCTGGGTCTCATTCACTTGATGTTTGATTTTTACTTGATGAAGGCTAGCTAATAGGATGAACCAACATATGGAAAACTATCAGTGGAAATGATTGAATCTGTGTAGCTTTGATAGGCTATAAATCAGGACAAATAATGTTGAGGATTTGGACTCATAGATAAGCTATTTGTTAAGACATTTTTTAGTAGATGAAAGCAATGAGACTTTTCAAGCATAGCTGGAGATACGCATTTATATATTAAAACTTCTTTCAGTAAATAGAGATGTTTACAGTTTGTGTGCAATTAATCATTGATCATATAAAATCTGTGTTATCTATGCTATTAACAATTAGATCTCTTTAGAGACTAGCATTTCTGACAATATCCAGGAAAAACCTTCCGTTCAAACATGAATTAACTATAGGGTTAAAAAATTTGAAAGAATTGTTTAAAGCTAGAAGCTTTAAAATGTTTCCATGCTATTAGTTATGCAATAGATCAAGAAGAAAAGTAAAATAACTCCTCAAAATTCCACTTATTGAAAAGGAGAAAGCTTCAGACAGATGTTCCAAATGACAGAAGTTTCCTTTCAAAAGTGTAGTCTGATTAGAAATATAAGAAGTTAGAGGTGATAGGAGAGCAGTCATGCTGTATTTGCACACAAAAGAGCAGAGATAAAAACTTACAAATCTGAAATTACCTCTAGGTGACTTGGCTAAGAGACAAAACTTGACAATATACTACTGTATATCCAAGTTGTACTTTTAGAGTTTTATTTTTTTTTTTAAGTTTATGAAGTTTTTAAGAAACCGTAGTTAAATATTTTAAAGCTCTAGTGTTTTGTATTTCTACTCTTTAGTCCTTTTTCTCATAGATGAACTTTGGCTCCTGTATCTCCATCCTAGGAACAGGAGGGAGTTTGACACCCTTTCCAATTCAACAAGTCATCCACTCCAACCTGAAACTTGTGTTTTTACAATTGACCCCTCTAAACATGACTACTGTAAGTACTACTTTTCAATTGCCTTATGATACAACTTTTCAAATGCCTTATGATAATTCATGTATGAAATGACATTCAGTTGTTAAATATAATTCGTAGTCAACCAAATTTGTTGACTAATTTACATGTAGCTCACATAACATGCAGGATCTATTATGCTGTTTTCTTCTGAAATACAGTAAAAAAAAAAAAAAAAAGTCACAGTTTTCAACTGGTGCACTCAAGCCTTATTATCCTGATCATGAGTTTGAGGACAAAGTGAGCTAAAAGTAAGTACCTATTGATATCTTACCTTCCTCATGATTGACTCAATATGTTACTTTTTTTTTTTTTTAATGGGTAGTATTCTAAGTTACAAATGGGCTTGCATTTATCATTTCATTTGCATTTTAATTTATATTCATTTTTTAAGTGGGAAGCAAATCAACAAATTCAAGTTCCATTGATATGATTGACAATATAGCAATATCCTGTTTTTATTTAGAGACCATCTGTTTTCAGATTGTCAAGAATCCAATTAATTGAATCTTCATATGATTCCTTAAATGTACATAAGGGACAGGTTGTCTTTTGGTTTCATTTGGAGAACTGATCAGTTTTACTTTTTTGTTTAAGGTTAAAGAGAAATGAAATGAAACAGAGATGAAGAGAGGCAGAGACAGAGTTCAGTTGCTCTATTGCCCATGAAGAGCAGCATGAATGAAGCAGAACATTTACCACTGAGGTAGAGAATTAGAAAGCATGCCACTTCAGACAGAATGAACATCAGGTTACTGTTTTCCATGAGAAGTTAAGAAATGTTAATTTGAAAAGAGAAAAGTGATAAATATGCATTTTGACTTCTAACATAATATCCTGCTTTCTGTGTTTCTACAACTGTTCAAAATGGCCAGGCCACTGCATACTTGGCATATCTGATACCCAGGTGGATACAACTCCCTCTTCTCTGTAACAAAATTGATTTCAATAATACTAATGGAACAAGAGGTAACAATTATTCTTTCCTTTATTCATCTTTAGTTTTGAAACAATTGACATTTAAAAGAAGAAGATATTGACCGTAACAATGTCATCCTAGTAGTGATAGTATACAGTTTTGCAAGGTATTATCATTGAGGGAACTTGGTAAGATACATACACAGGATCTCTCTGTATTTTTTCTTATGGCATGTGAACCTACAATAATCACAAAATAATATTTTTAATTTCAAAAAATAGATAAACTAAAAACATATGTGACACAAGCATTGACTTCATGTTTTTTTCTATTTCCCTAATGTTAGTATACGTACCCATACGCAGTATATGTTTACACATTTGCCATCACTGTGTACAATTTTATACTGCTTACTTTTATCATTAATAAATGACATATTTTCCCTATTACATAGTCCTAATAAACAGTAATTATTATTGATGAGTGCACAGTCATGCTGATTGGCCATAATTATCCTTTTTTGAAATCAAAATGTCCATCTTTCATTCTAGAGTAGAATTTGAATGATAATTGATACAGTTTGGATGTTGTCTCCTGTAAATCTCGTGTTGAAATATAATCCCCAGTGTTGGAGGTGGTACCTGGTGGAAGGTATTTGTTTCATTAGGTGGATCCCTTAATAGCTTGGTACTGTCCTAGCAATCGTGAGTGAGTTCTCTCACAACCAGGTTGTTCAAAAGTGTGTGGTGCCTTCTCCCCACCAACCTTCCACCATGACTCTCTCTGGCCATCCTGATCACCCCTTTGACTGATGACTTACAGTGACCCATTACATTAGTGGCATCATGTTGATTGGACAAGGCAAGCAAGAGGTAACTAGCAGATGACTGGCACGATTTGGTAAGAACACAATCACTCCGGAGAGTAGGAGATAAATCCTAAGAGGACTTGGGAACCTATTTGTCAGGAAAGGTTTTAAGGTCCTTATGAGCAATGGATGTGCTTGGATAGTCCTCCTAAAGTGAAAGAAAAACTGATGCATCTTGTATCCTCAACTACAAAGAAGAAGACACAGTGCCTGGCAGACTTTTTGGGATTCTTGTGTTAGCATATTCCATGCAGAACTTATCAATATGCTCCTGCTTCCACCATGTGAGGTGCCTACTTCGGCTTTGCCTTCTGCCATGAGTAAAAGCTCCCTGAGGCCTCCCCAGAAGCCAAGTAGATGCCAGTGTCATGCTTGCACAGCCTGCAGAACCATGAACCAATTAAGCCTCCTTTCTTTAAAAACTACCCAGTCTCAGGTAATTCTTTATAGCAATGCAAGAATGGCCTAACACAATAGTAAAAGAAATAAATTAGATAAGAAAAGTACATTAAAGACCTAAACTTCCTTACGGCAGGAGGTAACAAAGGCCAGGGAATTTTATTGTCTAAAAGCTATGGAATTTTATAATTTGATATTTCAACAGAAGGTTTCTATCAAATATGCTACAGTTAATATTTTTATTTTTAAATGTATGAAAATTAAAAAGAATTCGCCTGTGATGAGCACATGGAATTTCACTATATTATTATTTACTTCTGTTTATATTTAAACTTCCAATATTCGAAAGATTATTTTAAAACAAGAATTTGCTGTAAAATATTTTTTCAATACCCTTGGGAAGAGCTTAAAATATCTCTTGGTCAGCAGGCCACCATTAGTCCACATAGCACATTTGTGATAATTTTTTGAAAGTATCTTTTCCTAACTGTCATAGGCAAGGATACACAAGGACTGAAGGTAATGCTGTGTTTAGGATGGGACCCTGGAACAAAAAAAGACCTTAGGTAAAAATTAAGAAAATCTGAATAAACTGTAGGTTTAGTTAATAATAATGTATTGGTTAATTAATTGTAATAAATGTACCATTATAATGTAAGATGTAACTAATAAGAGAAACTAAAAATTTATTTAAGAAAGAAGGGGATATGTCATATGAATGATATCTAAATTCAGTAATGTATTTAGTGGATAAACTAAAATTTGCACTTACCAAATGAAAATATTGCACCCCACAATTCACGTTTTTTCTATCTTGAATACTAAACACACATGAAAATCCCAAGTGGCCACATACAATGGCAGAAGTAAAGTAACTTAGGTTCTGTTTCTTTTTTTTTTTTTTAATAATCACTGTTCAAATGAAGGAATATAAAGTAGCCCTGAATTTGGTGACAGAAAGTGAATCTGAAGGAAACTTCAGTAATTCTATACCTTATTAAGCTTGCTGTCTTACATGTAGCTGATCCTCATTTTTTTTTTTTTTTTTGAGTCATGAACCAACTGGAACCAGGAATTCTGAGAATTATCTTCAATTATATAAGTTATATCATACTTACATTATGTGTTTATTAAAGAAAAAATAAAATAATGCAGTAAAAAAAATTTTTAGCTATGTGAAATACTTAATAGTAACTGCAATGGTTCTTTAGAACTTACACCAAAATAGTTTTTAGAGGGTGATTTTAGAGGCTATTTTATCAAATCACTTACTATTGCTGGTATGTGGTGAAAAGCAAATCAACTTGTAGGTAGTTTATTTTTTGTTTAAAATTATCTTATGATTTCCCTTCCTTTCTTGCATCCTGGGCTCACGGTTTCTACCACCCTACCTTTCATATGCCATTGAGCCAGACACAATTTTAGATACTGGAAATACAGTAATTTTCTTCTCTCTTGAAGCTTACATTTAAGTGAAAGGCTTATATGGTAAATAAGCAAATTATCAAATAAAGAGACAATTTCACATATTGATAAGTTCAGCATGGAATATCCTAACATAAGAATCCCAAAAAGCCTGCCAGGCACTGTGTCTTCTTCTTTCTGGTTGAGGATACAAGATGCATCAGTTTTCTTTCACTTTAGGAGGAATATCCAAGCACATCTGTTGCCCATAAGGACCTTAAAACCTTCCTGACTGATAGTTTCCTAAGTCCTCTTAGGATTTATCTCCTACTCTCTGGAGTGATTGTGTTCTTACCAAATCGTGCCAGTCATCTGCTAGTTACCTCTTGCTTGCCTTGTCCAATCAACATGATGCCACTAATGTAATGGGTCACTGTAAGTCATCAGTCAAAGGGATGATCAGGATGGACAGATGTTTTCAGATTCTATTATGACAGAAGGAAGAGAGTTAATGTATTCCTAAGGTAAAAATGCAAATGGATATTTTTGTTGTCTCTGATCCTTCTTTTTCATTGGGATTGAAAAGAATGCATTTTCTAGCTCAAAGGCCTTATGTCAGGTACTTTATTTATCTGTTTTATTTATCTGCTTTAGTAATGATACCATATCCAGCTCAGTAGATGGAAAGGACTCCAACATGGTTAGGCCTGAGACCATAAGTACTTATTCTTCAGTTTCTACAGGGGCCAGAACGGTGACCTAAGTGGAAATATGATAGGTCCACCACGTCTTCATCCTCTGGGTCTTCAATAGTGGTTCTAATTTCTGTCATCTCCTACCCCTCTGCACTGAGAATGCAATATGTTTTGAATTACATTACTATCTTGGCCAGGAGTGGGAGGCACCTTCAGAGGTTTCCACTCAATTTTCCCCATAGGAAGGATCCAACATGGAATTTTTTTCTAATTGCCAATATATCTGTTCCAGTTTTATTGGGAAGAAGACCACTGGGGTCCACTCTAAGCTGAACTTTAGTCAGGATTTCATGTATTACTCAGCCCCTGTAAGCCTCTAGTCTAACAGGGGAAGCCATGAGATATTTTGTCTCTGGGTATCAGTGTCAACTTTGACACTGTGTCCTGGAGTTTTCCTAAAGCCTGGGTATTTCCTTTCCTCAGGGTATGGTCACCTTAATAAAAATGGATCAGTGCAATGTTGAGGGGGATTATTATGTCCCTGTGGAAGAGCAATGAGGGAAGTCATCATAATCTATAATGCTGCTAGGTGTCCTAAGGGCTGCCACTTCAGTCAGTAGCTTCTGAATCTGAAAACTGACTTGGATCTGGAACTGGAAAATATATCATGACTTTTTATTGAGTGATTTACACACTTTCAGTTGTTTGATTATAGATATTAAACAGCAACTTGTTGGCTAATCTGTTGGAAATTTTGGCCCTAGGAACACTATGGTCTATTAATCATCTCCAAAACTCCCCCACAGGCCTTGGCCAAACCCCTGCTTCGCCAACTGTTATGGTAGTAGTATTCCATGACACCTGAAAGTTAAGCACGACCACCTGGCCTCTTTCACTTGGCATCCCTTCATACCCATGGATATTATGAGCTATCCCTGACTCTCCAATCTCCAGCTCTGGCTAGGGGAACAGAGCCACCAGTGAAATTTGGGTGGCCCTCTCATCAGTGCATTCCTGTCAGTCTTGGTTAAAGGTTTGTCCTCCTGTGGCACATAATCTTCTGATGGATTTTCTGGCCTCATTATATATATATATTCCACCATGCCAACTTTACTCAGTCTCTTCACTCTTTCCTCTACCATCTTCTAATCTTCTAGGGCAGCTTGGGTACCTCTTCTGCATTAATCATTGGCCATCACTTTTCACAGGCCTCTAAATGTCACCCTAAGAGAGTTTTCCCTATCCTAGGGGTAGATGCCAGAATATTAAATCTTATATCCTGAGAAAGTATCCCTAAGTCGTTGGAGTTCTGCATTTCAAGTCTTGTATTCCAGCTTCCTTCATCAAGCACTCTCAAGAGCCAATCCCAGTGTTGCTCCTCTGACTCCTGCCAGGTTATGCTAGCTCATATTTGCAGTTCTACATCTCTTTTCTCCCTTTCAAGGTCCAGAACATCTTAAGGATAGAATTTAACCTTAGTTTTTGTCTTGCAGTCAGGTGAGGAGGTGAGAATATCTGAGCAGACAGCCTGTTGCCTTGCAGAGGAGGGGTTTCAGAGCTTTTTTCCAGCATATAATAAGTGATAATTCTGAAAAAGTTTGGATAATTTCTGCAAATTCTGAGGCTTTGGATCAGAAGCCAACATCATCATAGATATCCATGCAACTATGGATCCATGCATAGCAGATCTGCTTTGACTGAGCACTTAGATATTTTGGGGACTCTGCATCTCTAGGTATTAAATCATCTGTGTCTGTTC
Source organism: Colobus angolensis palliatus (assembly GCF_000951035.1). NCBI lineage: Eukaryota > Metazoa > Chordata > Mammalia > Primates > Cercopithecidae > Colobus > Colobus angolensis. The sequence continues at coordinate 8,175,354 of NW_012114566.1, forward strand.
TTCTACTTAGTCTTTGTTTGTTAACATCCCTCAGTTTCTCGTCATCCTTCTGCAGGGCATCAATAAAACCTAGTGGAAAGCAGCCATCTCTGCTGTTTTTATAGACATTGTTCCCTCATAATTTTCATATTTTTGAATCATTATACCTGCAAGAGCTTTCTCCTCCACTGGGATATTTTTCACCCAGGTCCCCTCAGTGAAATATTTGGAAATTGGAACATTATTGTGTACAAGGTGAACTTAGAATTAATGGCTTCCTCTTTGCCAATCAGTTGGTGGGTGAGCCTGTTCCAATACAAGTACAATACTACTTATATGAGTTTGAGTTTTCCAAGAAACAGACAATGAGATGGGATTAGAAGTTCAAGAGGTTTATTGGGCAGTATGGAAGAAGTTGTTTCTCTTAAAAGGCCTAGTGATATTTAAAGGCAGACATTCCAGGATCCTGTGGCAGAGATGGATAATCAGTGGAGCTGGTGAGAACAAGGGTAGCAAAAAAAAAAAAAAGGAGGGCGGGGGACTTTTTCCAAAAGAAGCAACACTGCCCTCTGCCATGACAAGTAGGAGCATAGGGAGAATAGGCAGAATTTTTGTGAGTGGCAGCTAAAATGTGGGCAGCTGTGGCAATCAGCTGGGCTTTAACTGGAATTGACAGAGCCTCTCTTGAAGGCAGCATGAGCATGTGTAGGGTTTCTTAATAGGCTGATTAGTATGTGCCTCTGTTTGTAGAATAGCAGGGATACATAGAAACAGGAAAAAAAAAAAACATGTTTTGAAACAGATAGTTGGGAGAAAAAAATCATAGTAAGTGAAAAATCACAACTGTTCAAATTCCTTAGTCTTAGTATGTTCAGTCTATTTTAAATTACATATGGTGGGAAAGGGAGGATGTCCACTGTAGTTATTGTTTAATAGCATGATTCTGGAATGTTAGTCAAAGGAATAAGATAAGAAAAAATATAATATTAGAAATAAAATGTATTGTTTAACATAATTATCCACTAAAACAACTCAAAATGAGCAATGGGAAATAGAACTAAATTCAATTTTAAAATGATTAGCATTTATATATAAATACATATTACTAAAAATCATTACAATAATTGGATTACATGAATATGTTCCTGAATATTGAATTTCCATAGTACTACTATAGGCATTTTTCTCAAATTAAGTTGTACATTCTATGAAATTCAAATTTCTATTTTAATGCAGTATTTTTAATAATTTGTCAACATATTTTGAAATTCATATAAAAAAGAAACAAACATAGCATATTAAAAGTAAAAAATAAGAGGGATACTTCTATTCCTACATATTACAGCATATTATAAAGTCAGAGGTACTCAGGAAGTACAGTCTTATTCCCAATGCAGACTTATAGATAAATGAATGAGAATAGATAGCATAAAACTGGTCTTTAGGTTTATTATTTATTTTGTCTTTGTTAATAAAGATGGCATCCAAAATTAGTGGGGAAAATATAACATCAGTAAATCATACTGTGAAACACAACTTTATGGACTTAAGAACAATTGTTATTCAGAGTATCATTTAAAATTACTTAACATGACTACCATGTTAAGAGTGTAATTAATATCCTTATTCTAAGGGTACCCTGTTTTCTGAGAGCTGAAGATGTTGCTGGAATGTGGGACTCTCTGGTGTAAAAGTGGGACAATTTTGGTTATCCTAGATAATGCCAAAGTAGGAATTTGAAGGTCGTGGTGTAAAGAACTGATGAGATAGTTTATAAGATAATCAGTAGATAAAAGCAGAATTTCCTGTTGAAGTTCTAGGGTCAGAGGGTGAGTAGGCAGTTAAATTATGCAGGACCCTGTGGGATGAAGAAAGAATATTGGAGTTTGATTCAAGTGATTGGCCCCCAGTGAGGGTTTTTCAAGGGGGAGTGACTCATGTGTTTCCATATGGTACCAAGAATTTTTCCAGCTGTCATGAAGAGAATAGAGGTGCCCACTTCTTCCTAGACAACAGATTGGGAGGAACTGCACCAAAACATTTCTATGGCTATTTTTGAATGGTGAGACTTGTTTTCCTTGTTTTTAAATATTACTTTTTTGAATGAATTTTTTTTACTGTCATGCATTACTGTTTTAAACAATTACTTTTATTTAAAAGTAAGTTTTGTAATATGATCTGAAGATAGAGAGAAAAAGATAGTAAAGGAACTCACGTTCCCATTTAATTAAATATGTCTAATAAAATATGACTTTTTATCAAAGTTTATAATTCACTTAAGCCAACTGAATAAAGTTCAAAACCACCCTCCCTTACCCACACATTTTTCCTAAGAGGCCAAACTCCAGACTTTGATCTGGAATTCCAAGTCCATTCATCTGAATATAATGAAAAAGGACAATTTAGATGTAAAAGCAACAAAAATTAATTTGCCTATATCGGCCAAGAAATGGTAACTATATAGTTTTAGTTTTACTTCAAAGGTTTAGAAATATGTCAGTAATACTGAGATTAAAATTACATAGACCTGGACAAATAACAGATTCGACTCTTCTCTACTGTGGACATTCAAATTCTGAAGTTCTAATTCAGATTAAAATTAAAATTAAAAATAAAACAATATCCTTTCTCAAGAACAGTAGTACAGCCTTTTTATCCTTTTGTTAATGTCTCATGGAGACTCATGAAGACTAACATAGATTCAGTAGTTTGAAGTAATATTATTAAACATTTAATCTAATGACATATTTGATATTTCTAACAAGGCACTTTGTAGGGTTCAGCATTGGAACATCAATAGCAATGATTACATACACACGCGTGCACACACACAGTTAATTTGTGAAATTTACTACATCGAAAAGAGCTTCTCAGTAAAAACGAACCATAAGTGTTTTCAATGTTAATGACCACCGAGTTTTTTCTTTTTTTTTTTCTTATCCTTACTCATGGATAATGATAGTGTCAGTTGTATCACTTGAAATTATGAAAGATAATGGCTAGGTAATTACTTGTTTTTCTGCATGCCCATGTCATTACAAATTAGTGAAGTCCACCTCAAATTGTCAGCATCCAGCTCCATTGATCTCTTAGTTAGTTTCTAAAAGCAGGAAGTTATAGCGATGTGCAGTTAATGCTGGCGGCTGCAAATAGACTGCCTACAGGTCTGTTTTTGTAAAGAAAATTTTCAATTAGTGAAAGCCATGGGCATCAGCTTTCAGAAAAAGGAAAAAGAACTTCCCTATACATCTTTGATCTTTTCTGCTACATCATGTTTTTTCATGAAAGCGAGTTACAGTGCTCCTGCTTTAAAAGCTTCTACAAAATAATTTCATTTTCCAGCCAGCAAGATTAAAGACTCAGAACCTTTTATTTAAATAATGGTGCAGGAACAAAATGTTAAATTTAGCTCGTGTTTCTAAGAGATTCACTAGATTAAAATTAGCTAAGAAGTAATAAAGTAAGCGAAAGAACTTATTTCATTCACTTTTTTTAATTGATAGTATCAATATTTCATAGATTGGCTTTGTGTGATCATTCCTTCCTGATCTTTCTCTGCCTTGCCATCACTTTATGAAACTATTGTTGCTTTTAGAGGTTTCCTTGATTCGTGAAATCTCCTTTAAAAATATTGTTTTCAATCTCTGTTTTTTATCTAACCGGGGAATACTTTGTGACAGCAGAGAAGAGACTCTGGATCTCATCCCTGTTTCCATCAGCCATGCATTCCCACATAATCATATTTTATTTCTCACTCCCTCATTAAGGAAAATGCAGTGGTTTCTGTCAGGTATAGGTTGTACAGAATGTAGACACTTAGAAGGTCCACACTTAGATGTTGGACTCTCATGAGAGAAAAGTAATCTCAGGTGAATCATAGCCCTGACAAGGTATCAAAAGGACATGGACATAGCCTGGAATTGGGAAAAAATGTTTTAAAAAAATTTAATTTAATATTAAATTCTGGGATGCATATGCAGGATGCTCAGGTTTGCTGCATAAGTATACATGTGCCATGGTGGTTTGCTGTGCCTATCAAACCATCACGTAAGTATTAAGCCCCACACGCATTAGTTATTTATCCTGATGCTCTTCCTCCCCCTGGCCCCCCAACAGGACCCAGTGTATGTTGTTCCCTTTCATGTGTTTTTGTGTTTTCATTGTTCAGCTCCCACTCATAAGTGAGAATGTGCAGTTGTTGATTTTCTATTCCTGTTGTAGTTTGCTGAGGATAATGGCTTCCAGCTCCATCCATGTCCCTGCAAAGGACATGATCTTGTTCCTTTTTATGGCAGCATAGTATTCCGTGGTGTATACGTACCACATTTCCTTCATCCAGTCTAACACTGAAGGGCGTTTAGAGATTTCTGGGAGCACTTTGAGTTGTAAGTTTCTAGCATAGAGTTCTGTGAAGAAGAGGCACTCTGTATGGGTGATTGTATTAGGTTGTATAAGAGGGTTTTACTATCTCTCTATTAAAAATAAATATCACCTTTATTAAAGGTGAAAAGCAGTCAATATCTCTATGAATCACAGGCTTTTAATAATAAGTTCGATCCTCCCTGGTGTCTAAACAATAGTTTAATTCCACAGTCAATCCTTCACATGGAGATTATTAGGATGGGTAGTCTTGCAGGACTTACTGTGTATGCAGTATCTGAGGGAAATAAATGAATGCCAATAGTTTAACTTTGCACAAGTGTGAGAAAATTTACAAATGTAAATAGTTAAATGTTAATAGTGGTAAGGAAAATCTACCAGTAACATTTTTATAAGTAGTGGATAATAAGGAGAAAAGAAAGCTTTAGAATTTGTAGTATAATATAATGGCAATTTTAATTAAGTGATTCAAATTATGTATAATTTATGCTGAATTCTGAAGAATAATAATTATTATTACTTAAATTTCAAATTAGCATTGTTGTAAGTTTTATTTGATTTGAATAATATATCATCTGTACAGGCTCAGTATTTCTGCTTTGTCTTTCTGTAATGTGGTTGATTCATATGTTATAAACAATTATAGAAAATATTGGTTCAGAAAATATCTATGGAAAGACAATAAGAAAAAGTCGATATGGTTTTCATGAAAAAAAACCACTATGATTTAATGCGCTTTCATGTCTAGTCTCTGTAGTCTCTATTTTCACCTGTTCAAACAAAAAAAGTCTTGGATAAGCTTTGCTGTATAACAAAAAAAGACGGAAAAGAAAATTCTCTTGAAGTTAAAATTAACAACAAATTACATCCTAAATGGAGGAGTTTTAGGCTGAGCCAGTATTTCTTGGTGTGCGTTCTGCACAAGAGAGCTTGCTACAAGTAACGCATTAAAAACCTTCCATGGTCAAATACATGAAGGAAATTTCACTCTTAATATAGTTAAATATGTTTATGTTAATATACTATTCTGAAAGTCAAAAAAGGGATAGATCTTGCAGAGTTTCCCAAACATACTTAAATGTAGTGGCTTTTTCTATTGTATGACATCCTTGGTTGTCTGTGGACTAAAATTGTGAAACATGTTTTTCAGGTAATAATAGGTAATACAGAAGTAAAAATGCAAAATTAGAATTATTTTTGTTTTCTCTTGTTTTTTAACATCCTATCCATCTTATACCTGAATTGCATTTTTTGTCTAATGCTTTTGTTGAACTTACTAATATTTTAGGACATTTTGTTCTAGTTATTGCTTCAAGGAAAGAAAACGATTATCTAAAAGCTTTTTAAATTAATTGTGTGGGTCCCTAAATGCTTCTCTTCATTGTCATGTCTGGATCCTGTCTTGCCAAATCAAATATTTTATTGTGCTTCACAATAAGTCAGCTTAATTTAAAATAACTTAATCTTTATATCTTTAATTTATGTTTAGGTTAACTATTTTATAAGGACCTGTTCTTGAGAGTATAAGGTTTTGTTTCTAATGTTGTCTGAACATTTAACATATAGAAAACTTTTACCTAGTAGCATTAAAAAAATAAGTGATTTGACATTTTTCCGCTATGTAGGAAACCTGATTAAATGCCCAGTCTTTCCAGTTCTACTGTTTTACAAATTGATCAAATGTTACAATCTTTAACAGGTTTTCTAATGATATTAGCTATTTATTCATCTCAACTATAGAAATATTTACTGGTTATTCCTTTTATTTGAGGATATATCCTCTAGCCTCTATTTTTATTCATCTTTAAAATGGAGTGCATCCTTACTCTGTTAACCTTTAAAATGTATGGCTCCAAGTGAAAACACAAAAGTAATTACATTGTTGATAAAATATAAAAATGTTTCTGTAGCAAACTACACATTTTTTTCACAAAACACTTGCATTTTGAAAGAATTTTTGACAGAGTTCCACATCAGCAGTTAATGGCAGAGTACTTGGTGTGGGAGTCTTTGGAGAAGTGGAAAATTGGCTCTACAAATTAGAGACCGAGAGCAAGAAACCAAAAAATACAGTCATAGATGGGTGACACTACATTGGCAGCAAAGGTGAATATGTGGAGACTGACAGCCAGAAGTAGATAGATTTAGATCATCTTAAGACGACTAGATAAAAAAAGAAAATAGTCAAGACAGTTACATTAGAGTTGTATCACACTAGCTGTCTGTTGGCATTCCTATTATAGAACATTCTTTCATTTTCTGGGTATACCGATGACTGACAAAATGAACTAACTACAAGCCAATACTTGGTGGGCTAGGCCTCAAGCCAGTAGCAATGTTTATTTTTCAAACCATGAAATGCATTTGGCCTTCTTTAGTTACCAAGAAAAGAAGAAGAAAGAAGGAAAACTCAATTGGCACAAAGTGGCTTCACTTAGAAAATACAAATGATTATTCTGCCAAAACCTCATCCTATCTGATTTGGGGCCTCTGTAAGGGGGGAATTCTTAAAGGGCCATTTTTGGGTACCTATGTTAGTTTGTGTGCTTCATGTAAAATCATATTTCCAACAGTGTAACACACAATGCTTTTCATGTGAAATCAGATAATGGGTGTGACGTATTTTTTAGAATAGATAAGGCCCATTGTAATTCACTTTTTATAAAATGTGTGAATGTTGAGTTCTATACTATTAAGGACATAATATACCTCAACCAAGAAACTTTCCAAATACAGTTTGAGTCAATATACCAGGATCGTAGCAAAGAATTGCTGGATTTAGAATACATTTTCTCAAAAACAGTTTAACCACGTATATGGAAATTCTCCTTCAAAGCTATTCTCAATTTATTGCTAAACATTTTATTATTGTACTTGCTCTGAGTACATATAAAAAGATGGGCAGTCCAGAAACATGGCAAACATAATGCTCTCTAGTAATTTTAAAAAGCTAATGAAGGGTTGGGCACAGTGGTTCACACTCGTAATACCAGCACATTGGGAGGCCGAGACAGGAGAATCATTTGACGTCAGGAGTTTGAGACCAGCCTGGTCAACATGGTGAAACCCTGTCTCCACTAAAAATACAAAAATATTAGCTAGGCATGGTGGCACACGCCTGTAATCCCAGCTATCCAGGAGGATGAGACAGAAGAATCATATGAGCCCGGGTGAAGGAGGTTGCACTGAGCCAAGATTGCTCCACTGCACTCCAGCCTGGGTGACAGAGCAAGACTCCATCAAATAAATAAATAAATAAATAAATATCAAAAAGCTAATGAAGATATTCCTTACAAAATATTTTACTTCATTTACTTCTAGTCCTTCCCAAATACATGAATTTTAAAAAGGAACAATGATTGCAGGCTGTCAAAAAGTAAACTGCATCCAGAAACGTTTTCATTAAAGTTGGCAAATACTCTTTAGTCTTAAAATTATACCATTCGTGTTTGATATATCATATCTATGCCACTAAATAATTTCTCAAGAATTTCAAATGTCTAGATAATACCCAGAATAAAATAAATGTTATAGAATCATACATTTATTCTACACTTTTAGAAATATCCAGACATTGACTAAATTAGTTAGATGTGAGAGGCCTGGTGAATAGAGGATTCTAGGAGATATTTCTTCTAATTCTAAAGTATTTTTTAAACTATGTTAACTGCATTTTTTTCAGCAGCCATATGATCATAAGTTATGCTCATGTTATTTAATAAATTATGAATAAAAACATAATTTTATTTTTTAAGCACAATGTTTTTATTTAGTGGATGACTACTATGAACCTGCAATGTGATAGGTGCTTTTATGTGCATCACCAAGGCTTGACGATTACCCTGGAAAATGAGCAGCCTTGTACCATAGAAACGAAGAGTGGAAAAGGTTAAATCATTTTTTACTTAGCTGTAGAATAAAAATTTAAATTTAGCACCTGCTGTTTCTAAATTATACAGTCCTCATTTTGTATCCTATCTTGCAATTTTATTAAAATACTAATGAAGAAATATACTTCTTATGGAACCATGTAGCAAAAGTGGTGGCTATATGAAAGGTACTAGACTTTCCACTACATGTTTCATACATTTCTAGTACATGTTTGCCCTCCTCTTTCTTTCCCTTATCCCTGAATGATTTGGACAATAGTTAAAATATCTAATACTTAAGATTGTCTATGTTTTATTTTGTTATCAGTATTGGTTAATTTGAACTTTATACAGTTAACTGATAATAAATGATCTAACACTATAGAATAACATCTACATATGGCTAGACACAGTGGCTCATGCCTGTTATCCCAACACTTTGGGAGGCCGAGGCAGGCAGATCGCCTGAGGTTAGCAGTTCAAGACCAACCTGGCCAACATATTGGAACACCATCTCTACTAAAAATACAAAAAAAATCACTGGGCATGGTGGTGCATGCCTGTGATCCCAGCTACCTGGGAGACTGAGGCATGAGAATCGCTTAAACCCGGGAAGTGGAGGTTGCGTGAGCCAAGATCACCCCAGTGCACTCCAGCCTGGATGACAGAGCAAGACTCCATCTTAGAAAAAAAAAAAACTATATAGAGTAATTATACACTTATGTATAATTATGAAAAAAGAATCTAGAATTACCAGATAGTTATCTTTTGATGTTAACTTTCAATCCTTCCAACCATGGATATAGCAAATGGTAAAATAAAACAAAAAATCCAAAGCATTATCTCTGCCTAGACTCAGCGTTCTGAAGTTTTATGACCTATATTCTGCTAATCTTACACACTGGAAGAATCCTGATCTTGTCTATACTATGATGCTAAGTTTTTAAAATCAAGATAGTCCTTGTTAATTGAAAAGAATTACATAGTTACTGAATTATGATTGCCCAAAGGAATTCATTTTCTTAAGCTCAGATGCTCCTTTATTTATGACAGAGTTAAATCTTTATTCACTAAAGATCATCTGTTTTTGAATGGAATCTTGTACTCTCTAATTGTGTAGAGAACAGTTAGAGAATTGTGTCATCTCAGAGAATCTCTGAGGTTCTTTCAAAAGGTTTACCGAGGCCCTAATATCAATCCGTGGAAGATACCAGACTGTGTTTGGCCTTAGGTGGTGGATCAGATACAAATGCTCCAGGGCCTCTTTGACAGTTCATTTCATTTCAAAGTGGTCAGGAATTTGGTGCCACAGTCACACAAATAATTGTCTTTCTTTTCAGTTTTTTAAAGTCCTCAATATTTTAGTGGAAAGACAGGGAAAAATAAGAGCTCCAGGTGAAGCCATCTTCTAGTCGCTCCTGCAAAGGTGACAGACTAGAAGGTATCCTGACTCAAGGTTGTGATAGAATGACTTAAGATGAGCTTCGCTGGCCTTGTTTCTCATTCTTTCTGCAACCTGCCTGCTCTACCAGTGCACATTTGATTTAAAGATATGGATGAGAGCCAACTGGCCCATGATCAATCTACACAGGAAAAAGGTGATATTGCAATTTAAAAGGAGAGGCAGATGTGATTTAGGAACACTTGAAGAGAATTGTTTGCCCTTAAACCACAGAGGTTCTTAATCTTGAGATGTTGCTAAATCATCCATACCAAGAATCCGATTTAGGAAAATTTTTAGCTATGAGTTATAGGACAACATTGAATTAAAAACGGGACCATCAATGTGTGCTGTATTAAACCATAATGGCATGAGCATATGAGCAAATTCATTAATCTTTTATGAAGTAAATAAATCCAGTATGAAGAATTTTAATCAAATCATTTCGTGATATAGAATAAAAAAGCTTGATCTAAGGACTGAGATTTCCCTTCAAAAACAAGCAAACAGTATTTTTTTTTTTTTTTTTGGCATCTACTAGAAAGTGGCTTTTAATGCTGAGCAGACTCTACTTTCACACAGCTTAGAGTCAAGGCCTACACTACCCAATAGAACTTTCTGCAGTGATGAAATGCTCTGTATTTGCAGTGTCTGATACAGTCATAAGTAGTCAGTGTGGCTATTGAACGCTTGAAAAGTGGATAGATTGATTGAAGAACACATATTTTTAAATGTGTAACTAAATTTATATAGCCTTATGTGACTACTGGCTACTTTCTTGACCAGCATAAATCCAGACAGCCAACCTAACAACCAAGAAAGCATTTAATTGCTAATTACAACTGTTCTGAAAGAAAAATAATGTGAATGATAAAGCTAAGCTGGGGGACCTTATTAGCCTGGGACACAATGGTCAAGAATTAGTTTCCTGAGGAAGTCATACCTCAGCTAACATCAGAAACGTGAGTAGGAATTACTGGAGGAGGAAGATGAGGGTGGGGTGGAAACAAAGGGAGCAACTTACACGGAACAATGGAGAAAGGAGAGTGTTCTCCACCTAGAAACAAAGGTATTACTTTGCCTAAATCACCTGAACATCTGAACTCAAAATTTTGAGAGAAGAATCACTTAGAAAAACACACAGGTCAGTTCGTGCAGAACCTTCTGGACCATGATAAATATTTTTGTCTTGGTAATTTAAAAAATAAAAAATTATTGAAGAGTTTTGAGTAGAAAAATGATCATACTTGCATTTTTGCAAGATCATGCTAGCTGCAGTGGAGAGAGAGGATTAGAGGATAAGAGTGGATATGGAGAGGAAAAGCTGGGGGCTGTGGAAGCAGTCCAGGCAGGATTGATAGTAGCTGCATGTGATGGTTAACATTGAGTGTCAACTTGATCAGATTGAAGAATGCAAAATATCATTCCTGGGTGTGTCTGTGAGGGTGTTGTCAAAGGAGATTAACATTTGAGTCAGTGGACCCGGGGAGGTGGACCCACCCTCAGCCTGGGTGGGTGCCATTGAATCAGCTGCCAGGTAGGCAAGAATAAAGCAAGCAGGACAAGATGAAAAAGCAGAACTGCTGAGTCTTCCAGCCTTCATCTTTCTCCCATGGTGGATGCTTCCTGCCCTTGAACATCAGACTCCAAGTTCTTCAGCTTTTGGACTCTTGAGCTTAACACCAGTGGTTTACCAGGGGCTCTCAGGCCTTTGGCCACAGAATGAAGGCTGCACTGTCGGCTTCCCTACTTTCACGGTTTTGGGACTTGGACTGATCCACCATTGGCTTCCTTGCTCCTCAACTTGCAGACAGCCTGTTGTGGGACTTTACCTGGTGATCATGTGAGTCAATTCTTAATAAATTCCCTCTCCTATGTACATAGATCCTATTAGTTCTGTCCTTCTAGAGAACCCTTGATAATACACTGCACTAGGAAAATGGCAATGGAGAGGGAGAGAAGTGGATGTTTGCAGAGGTTTTAGTGAGTAAAACAGATAGGACCTTATAAATATCAGATCTAGAGTGAGGAAATGCCAAGTGTCACAAATAACTCCTGGATTTCTCAGTCACAGAACTGGATGGCTGGCTGGGACATTTGCCAATAAAGGAAAGTGGAAGGGAATCCAATCTTGCTGAGAAAATCATCATTTCAATTGTGGACTCAGTGAGAATTCAGTGTCTTTGTGACATTTAAAAGTGACATAGTCAAGTGAATTTACAGGTACAGAAATAAAAAGATTTCTGGCTAAAAATATAAACTTGAGGGTTAGTTGGCATGTCAATTAAACATGGGCAAGAAAGTGGTTTCATGGAGTGAGAGAAGAGAGTAAGAAGAAAAGAGGGCCCAGAATTGAGCCACCCATAATTCCAATGTTTTATTTATTTTCAGTATTGACTTCACATTTTATATCTGTAATATCCAGGTCATTTCAATTCATCTTAGATGATACATTTCAAATACCCAATTTTATGGGTTCTATTTACAATGACTCATTTACTCCTAAGTAGGAACATATAGGAAGTGTTTAACCTAGGGTATCTTTACTTATGTAGATACAATGTTTCTACATATTTGTCTCTCCTGTCTTCTCCCTAAACTTCTAGTCAAAAGTTCTGTTTTCTCAAATTGCAGAATCTAGCAATTTTAATTGAAGAAATTTAGAGAGAGAGATGTAGCAAAGTTTTTTTTTTCACCCAAAAAATACGTAAGCCAAATACATCTGAAGCTATTTCAACATATGGAAGCACATTCTTCCCCCTAACTCATCTAGAAGTATCAACCTGAACATCTCTAAGGGCCCTCATCCTCCCACCACCCCAACATTTTTCCCCACTGTGTTATTCTTTTTATAGCCATTTAGCACATTATGCATCATCTAGAGCTGTGAGAGCAACAGTGACCAACACCTGGGTACCTCCTTTAAACAGTCCATTCTCCATGTATGAACACATCCAATAACAGTCTCACATAGTCAGCATAAGAAATACTAGTTATTCATCTCTTCTATTTTGGGAGTGGGGTGTTTGGAAGAAACTCTTCCTGGTAAGTTGCTAGAAGAAAGTAAATGGAAAACTCTAGTCTCATGTTAAAATTCACGACCGGGAGCGATGGCTCACATTTGTAATCCCATCCATTTGGGAGGGCCAGGTGGGCAGATCACCTGAGGTCAGGAGTTCAACAACCAGCCTGACCAACATGGTGAAACCCCATCTCTACAAAAATGCAAATATTAGCCTTGTGGGGTGGCCGGTGCCTGTAATCCCAGCTACCTGGGAGGCTGAGGCAGGTGAATTGCTTGAACCCGGGAGGCGGAGGTTGCAGTGAGTCAAGATCGTGCCACTGCATTCCAGCCTGGCGACAGAGTGAGACTCTGTCTCAAAAAAATAAAATAAAATAAAGACTATGTAAGTGTATGTAAATATAAGATAATGCATATATAAAACCTATAATAGGACCACATACACATATATATTTCAATAAAAATATAATTATATATGTATATACATGTTTGTATGTGTATGGATTTATATAGAATCCAGTTTGCTTTTTAAATAAATGTTTTATTTTTCATTTTTGCAGGTACATGGTAGGCATATATATTTATGGACTACATGAGATATTTCAATACAGGCATGTACTGCATAATAATCACATCATGGAGACTGGGATATCCATCCCCTCAAGCATTTATCTTTTGTATTATAAACAATTCAATTATAATTTTTAGTCATTTTAAAATGTCCAATTAATTTATTACTGACCATAATCATACTGTTGTGCTATCAAATACTAGGTCTTATACATCTTTCTATATTTTTGGTAACCTTCCTTCTCCCACTCACTACCCTACCCAGCCTCTGGGAACCATTCTTCTACTCTATATCTCCAAGAGTTCAATTGTTTTGATTTTCAGATCCCACAAGTGTGTGAGAACATGTGCTGTCTTTCTTTGCCTGGCTTACTTCATTTCATGTAATGACTTCCTGTGTCATCCATATTGTTGCAAATGACAGGATCTCATTCTTATGGGTGAATAGTACTCCATTGTGTGTATGTACCACATTTTCTTTATCCATCCATCTGTTGATGGACTTTTAGGTTGCTTCCAAATCTTGACTATTGTGAACAGTGCTGCAAGAAACAAAGATATTTCTTCAATGTGCTGATTTCCTCTCTTTTGGATATATACCTAGAAGGGGGATAGCTGGATCATATGGAAGCTCTATTTTCAGTTTTTTGAGGAACCTCCAAACTCTTCTCCATAGTGATTGAATTAATTTACATTCCTACCAACAGTGCACAAGGATTCCCTTTTCTCCACATCCTCACCAGCATTTGTTATTGCCTGTCTTTAGGATAAAAGCCATTTTAGCTGGGGTGAGATGATATTTCCTTGTAGTTTTGACTTACATTTCTCTGATGACCAGTGATGTGCACGTTTTCACATGTCTGTTTACCATTTGTATGTTTTCTTTTGAGAAACGTCTGTTCAAATCTTTTGCCCATTTTTAAACTGGATTATTACAGTTTTTCTATAGAGTTGTTTGAGTTTCTGATATATTCTGGTTATTAATTCTTTTTCAGATTGGTAATTGGCAAATATTTTCTCCCATTCTGTGGGTTGTCTCTTCACTTTTTTTATTGTTTCCTTTGTTGTGCAGAAGCTTTCTAACTTGATGTGATCTGATTTATCCATTTTTGCTTTAGTTATCTATAGTGCTTGTGGTGTATTACTAAAAAATTTTTTGCCCAGAAATGTTCTGGATAATTTCCCCAGTGTTTTCTTGTAGTAATTTCATAGCTTGAGGTCTTAGATTTAAATATTGAATCCATGTTTTATTTGATTTTTGTATATAGCAAGAGATAAGGGCCTAGTTTCATTCTTCTGCATATGAATATCCAGTTTTCCCAGCACTGTTTATTTAAAAGACCATCTTTTCCTCAATGGATGTTCTTGGCACCATTGTCAAAAATGAATTTACTGTAGGTGTGTGAATGTATTTCTGGGTTCCCTATTCTGTTCCATTGGTTCATGTGTCTATTTTTATGCCAGTACCATGCTGTTTTGGTTATTATTGCTCTGTAATATAATTTGAAGTGAGATACTGTTATTCTTCCTGCTTTGCTCTTTCTGCTTAGGACAGCTTTGGTTATTGTGGGTCTTTTGTGGTTCCATATAAATTTTAGGGTTTTTTTTTTTTTCTATTTCTGTGAAGAATGTCATTGGTATTTTGACAGAAATTGCATTAAGTCTGTAGATTGCTTTGGATTGTATGGATTAACAATATTGATTCAATGAATGTGAAATATTTTTCATTTTTGTGTCATCTTCAATTTCGTTCATCAATGTTTTATAATTTTCATTATAGAGATCTTTCACTTTTTTGGTTAATTCCTAGGTATTTAATTTTATTTGTGGCCATTGTAAATTAGGTTACTTATTTTTTTTTTCTTAAAATGGTTACTATTGGTATATAACAATGCTGCTAAATTTTGTATGTTAATTTTGTATCCTGCAACTTTACTGAATGTATAAATTCTAATATATTTTTGGTGGACTTTTTAGGTCTTTCCAAATATAAGATCATATCACCTGCAAATAATGATAATTCGTCATCTTGCTTTCCAATTTGGATGCCCTTTATTTTTTTCTTTTGTCTAGTTGCTCTAGTTAGGACTTTAGTACTACGATGAGTAACAGTGGTAACAATGGGCATCCTTGTCATGTTCCAGGCCTTAGAGGAAAGGCTTTCAGTTATTCCCCATTCAGAAAGATACTAGTTGTATGTCTGTTATATATAACTTTTTGTTATGTTGAGATATATTCCCTCTATACCCAGTTTTTTAAGAGTTTTGTCATGAAAGGATGTCGAATTTCATCAAATTTTTTTTTTAGCATCAATTGAAAAAATCATATAATTTTTGTCTGTCATTCTGTTGATATGATATATCACATTGATTGATTTGCATATGTTGAACCAACCTTGCTTCCTAGGGTAAATCCCACTTGATTAACGTGAATGATTTTTGTAAGGTATTGTTGAATTTGGTTTACTAGTATTTTGTTGAGGACTTTTGTATCAATATTTATCAGTGATATTGACCTGTAGTTTTCATTTTTTGATGTGTCTTTGTCTGGTTTTGGTATTGGTATAATAGTGGCTTTATAGAATGAGTTTGGGAATATTCCCTCTTCCTCTATTTTTCAGACTAGTTTGAGTAGGCTTGGTGTCAGTTCTTCTATAAACGTTTGGTAGAATTCTGCAGTGAAGCCATTATGTACCAGTCTTTGTTGGACTGGGAGACTTTTTATTATGGCTTCAACCTCATTACTTGTTATTGGGCCTGTCCAGGCTTTTGATTTCTTCATGGTTCAATCTTGGTAAGTTTATGTGTCTAGGAATTTATTCATTTCTTCCAGACTTTCCAATTTATTGGCACATAGTTGTTCTCAGTAGCCCTGAGGGACCTTGAATTTCTGTGGTATCAGTTGTAATATCACCTTTATATCTTTGATTTTATTTATTTGGGTCTTCTCTCTTTTTTTTTCTTTTTCCTGTAACTGTTGCATGAAATGTTCTGTACATATCTATTGGGTTTATTTGATTTATTATACAGATTAAGTCTTATGTTTCTTTGTTGATATTTTTCCTCTGGGAGATCTGTCCAATGTCAAAAGTGCGGTGTTGAAGTCTCCAGCTATTATTGTATAGGGATCTATCTTCTCCTTAGCTCTAATAATGTTTGCTTTATATATCTGAGTGCTTCAGTGTTTGGTGCATATATATTTACAATCATTATATCCTTTTGCTGAATTGAGTTTTTTCTCATTAGATAATGACCTTCTTTGTCTCTTCTTAGAGTTTTTGTTTTGAAATATATTTTGTCTGATATAAATATTGTTATTCTTGCCATTTTTTTTATTTCCTCTGACATGGAATATCTTTTTCCATCCCATTATTTTCAGTATTTATAGGTGAAGTGTATTTGTAGTAGGCAGCAGATCATTGGATCTTGCTTCTTTGTGTACATTTGGATAATCTATGTTTTTTGATTGGAGAGTTTAATTTATTTACATTAAATGTTATTAATGATAAGTAGGGAGTTACTGCCATTTTGTTATTTGTTTTCTGGTTGCTTTTGATGTTCTCTTCCTTCCTGTCTTCCTTTTACTGAAAGTGTTTTTTTGTTTTGTTTTGTTGTTTTTCTTTTTTTCTGGTGGTATGCTTTAATTTCTTGATTTTTAATTTTTGTGTATTTTTTGTATGTTTGCTGCGTTGGGGTTACCATAAGGCTTGAAAGTACTACCTTATAACCCATTATTTTGAACTGATGACAACTTAATACTGATCTCATAAACAAACACACACACAAAAAAACTAATAAAAACTCTACACTTGAACTTTGTCCCCCCACTTTATTTATTTATTTATTTATTTATTTATTTATTTATTTATTTATTTACTTTGAGACAGGGTTTCACTCTCCTTGTGCAGGCTGGAGTGCAATGGCACGATCTTGGCTCACCGCAACCTCTGCCTCCCAGGTTCAAGCAATTCTCCTGCCTTAGCCTCCATAGTAGCTGGGATTACAGGCATGTGCCACCACACCCAGGTAACTGTACTTTTAGTAGAAATGGGGTTTCTCTATGTTGTCCAGGTTGGTCTTGAACTCTTGACTTCAGGTGATCCACTCGCCTCAGCTTCCCAAAGTGCTGGGATTACAGGCATGGGCCATTGCACCCGGCCTGTCCCCCAACTTTTTAACTTTTTGTTGTTTCTCTTCATGTCTTATTCTGTCTATGTCTTGAAAAGTTCTTGTAGTTGTTATTTTTGCTTGGTTCATCACTAACTCTTTCTACTTAAGATAACAGTAGTTTATATACTACAATTACAGTGTTATGCTATTCTGGGATTTTCTGTGTGCTTACTAATACCACTGATTTTCTTTTCTTTTTTTTTTTTTTCTTTTTATTTACCATGAGATGATTTCTTCTTGCTTATTAACATCCTTTTCTTTCAGATTGAAGATATCCTTTTAACGTTTCTTACAGGACAGGTCTGGTGTTAATGAAATCCCTCAACTTTTGTTTGTCTGAAAAGGTCTTTCTTTCTTCTTCATGCTTCAAAGGAAATTTTGGTTGGATACAGTATTTTAGGGTACTCTTTTCCTTCAGCACTTAAAATATGTCATGCCACTTTCTCTTGGCCTATAGAATTTCCACTGAAAAGTCTGTTGCCAGACACATTGGAGCTCCATTGTATGTTAGTTGTTTCTTTTCTTTTGCTGTTTTTTGGGTCCTTTCTTTATTCTTGCCCTTTGGGAGTTTGGTTATTAAATGCCTTGAGGTAGTTTTCTTTGGGTTAAATCTGCTTGGTGTTCTATCACCTTCTAGTATTTGAATGTTGATGTAATTCTCTAGATTTGGGAAGTTCTCTGATACTATTCTTTTGAATAAACTTTTTATCCTTATCTCTTTCTCTGACTCCTCTTCAAGGCCAATAACTCTGACTATTTGCCCTTTTGGGCCTATTTTCTAGATCTTGTAAGCATGCTTCATTACTTTTTTATTCTTTTTTCTTTTGTCTCCTCTGACTGTATTTTCAAATAGCTTGTCTTCAGCCTTACTAATTCTTTCTTCTGGTTGATAAATTCTCTAATTAAGGGACTCTGATGCATTCTTCAGTATATCAACTATTTTTCAATTGTAGAATTTCTTCTTCATCCTTTTTAATTATTTTAATCTCTTTGTTAAATTTATCTGATAGAATTCTGAATTCCTTCTCTGTATTACCTTGAATTTCTTTGGATTTTCTCAAACCAGTTATTTTGAATTATCTGTCTGAAAGGTCACAGATCTGTTTCTTCAAGACTGGCTCCTTGTGTTTTATTTAGTTTATTTGGTGAGGTCATGTTTTCCCAAATGATCTTGATGATTGTTTATGTTTGTCAGTGTCAGGGCATTGAAGAATTAAGTTTATATTTTGGTCTTCGCAGTCTTAGCTCATTGTGCCCATCCTTTTTGGGAAGGCTCTCCACATATTCCAAGGGAGTTGGGCCTCAAGCCCAAAAATGCTGTAGTCTTTGCAGACTCATGGAGGTACTTCTGTGGTGGTTTTGTGTAAGATCTGGAAGAATTATCTGAATTACCAGGCAGAGACTTGTTGTTTTCACTTACTTTCTCCCTAGCAAATGGAATCTCTCACTCTGTGCTGAGTTGCCTGGAACTAGGGTCACGGTAGTGCAAGCACCTCTGTGAACACCACCACTGGGACTGCACTGGGTCGGACCTGAAACCAGCTCATAACTGGGTCTCACCCAAGGACTGCTGTCATCACTATTTGGCTACCACCTATGTTAACTCAAGTCCCTAGGGCTCTACAGTCAACAGGTGGTGAAGCCAACGTGGTTTGTGTCCTTCTCTTTTGGGCAACAAGTTCTCTCAGGCCCTGAGTTTGTCAGGAGATGCTGTCTGGAAGTCAGAGATTGGAGTCAAAATTCTTAGAAGTTTAATTGGTGTTCTATTCTACTGTGGCTAAGTTGGCACTCGAATCACAATCTTAAGTCCTTTCCACTTGTGTGTCCCCTTTTCATAGGCAGCGGAGCCTCTCCCTGTGGCCACCACCACTGCCAGCCCATGAGTTAATGAAGGAAACTAGTCAAACAAACTTTTTGCCAAAATGTGATAGTTTAATGAAGAAGTAGCATCATATGTATTTATCCAGAGAATCTTATTCTATAATGGAAACCACTGTACAAGTCTTTGGAAATGTTTTAAAGCATTGGCCTGGTAGCTCTTTCAGAGCCTTGCACGTGCTGACTTTCATTTTATTAAAAAATAAGATGTCATGATATTACCTGGAAGGCTGGTGGGTAGATCAGCTAAATATTGTACAGTCTGACTTTTAAAATTTTATTTTAAGAAAATTTTACCAATTATCCTAATAAAATACCAACACGGGTTATATTACTTTAGGCAAGAAACTACCTATGGAAAGATATATTTAAACATAAACTCAACATAGAGTATATGACTGCAGTTCACTTGTTCTTTTGCCTTTAGTATGAACCACTGGGGCTCACCATTACTATCACATGCCAGAATTCTGCCAGACCACCACCAGTGTTTACGAAGAGCACAAGAGTTGTTGGTCAGCTTGTGTTGAATCCTGCCAGGCCTGGAACTCACCCTTCAGGGAAATCGGCTCTCCTCTGTCCCACAGCAGGTCCAGAAATGCTGTCCAAGATCCTAGGCCTGGACCCAGGGACCAGAAGAGCCTACTTGTTTCTCTATATCACTATGGCTAAGCTAGCACCTAAGGTGCAAGACAAATCCCTTTTACTTTTACCTCTGCTTTTCTGAAACGGAAGATTTCTTTCACCATAACCACCATAGCTAGAAATGTCCTGGATCACACCTGAAGTTAGCATTTCTCAGAGCCCAAGGCCTATGGCATACTACCTGTGTATCGCTGCTGGTTATTCAGGGCCCAAGAGCTCTTTAGTCAGCAGGTGACGCATCCTACCAGGACAGGTCCTTCCCTTCAAGGCAGTGGGTTCCCTATGGCCAGAGTATGTCTAGAAATGTCATCCATGAGCTAGGGCCTGGAATGGGGACCTCACGACTCTGCCCTATCCTACTGTGATTGAGCTGGTATCAAAGATGCAAGACGAAGATCTCTTTGCTTTTCACTTTCTTCTCCTAAGCAGAAGGAAGGAGTCACTCTGGTTCCTGTGAGCTGAACTGCCTGTAGTTGGGGTGGGAGTGGCACAAGCACTCCCTTAGCCAGCCTATCTATTGTCTCCCTAGGTCACATGCTATGCTAGTCCACTGACTCTGAGCCTAGCTTAGCACTAGGAGTTGCCCAGGAATTGCAGTGTTTGTGTCCTAGACCGCCTTTCAAGTTTCTTTAGGGCCCCAGAGCACATTGGCCTATGGAGGCAAGGCTTGCTGAGAAACTCAAGTTCCAGCCATGGGGATGGGTAATTCCCCTCTGGCTAGATCTGGTCCAAATGCTCTCTCCATGCATGAGTGCTGGCTGAACTCAGCATGACTTTGCTCTTTGCTGTGACAGGACAGGACTGAGTACAATGTAAAGACCCTTAGTCACTGCATTCTACCTCTCCTATGTGCACAGTCTCTCCATGCCATATGGCTGCTGCCAGGGGATAGAGGAGGGGTAGCATCAGCAATTCAAGACTGTCTCTCCTACCCTCTTCAATGCCTCTTTCAGCAATATAAAGTTAAAGCCAGGCACTGTGATCACTCACCTGACTTTTTGTCCTTGTGATGGTGCTTTTATGCTGAGTTTTGCTGGATATTTGTGCTGAGTTATGCTGGATATTTTTCTAGTCTCTTCAGGGCTCACTCATGCCTCTGCCATCAGGCTGCAAGTTGGATGATTGTCAGCTAGGTTAACATGGCTCTCCTTTTTTATCAGACAAAAGGTTATCCCTGGCTTTTTCAGTTGACTGCAGTATTAGGGGCTCCCAGAGCAGGGGGAAGCATGCAAGGTCTCTTAAAGCTCAGACTTAAAACGTGTACAACTTCGGTTCCCCAACATTCTGTTTGTCATAGAGTCACTGGGCTAATTCAAATGCAATGGGTTGAAAAATACAGGGGAAAGGGAAGAAACTGTCCATTTTCTAAAATGAACACATTTTAAAAATATGTGTACATTTTAAAAATAAATATTTTTAATGGTTGCTCCCTAAAATTTTTTATATATTCATTTCATCATGGTTTCTGTTCTCTCGCTTCAACACTTCTATAAGTTAAATGTTACTTTCATGAGGGAAAGACCATATCTGTGTGGTTCTCATTACATGATTAACAGAATACATAGGTGTCATGAGCTATTGCCTTCAAAAAACTTCCACAATAAGCTGCATGAATTTTTAACATTATTGCCATACACCTACTTCATTCTTTGTTATAGACTCTCTTGCTCTTCTGTAACTTTTTGAGGGCAGTGACTTTATCTTACTCATATTTATAGCCCTTGCACTGGGAACTGTGCCTGGACATAGTAAAGTATTAATAATTCTTAATGATTGCATGAATTATTGAACAAATGAATGTTCTCAAGCTTAATAAATACTAAATAGGGAATCAAATTTAAAGTAAAGGAACAAACTCACCTATTTCACTGGAAATTTTAAGACTTTATTGTTTTATTTAATTCAAAGGAAATTTTTTAAAAGAGAAAGAGCATAAATGTAACATGTCTTCTCATCTATGTCTCTCCCCTAAGGCCTAGTGAACTTATGTTGACCCACCTAGATTTTCCCCTGAACTATGCATATTTTTCAGTAATTAAAGTAGCTTTTAGTTGAAACCATGGAACTTTCTTTGGTAGAATCATGAGATAATTAAGTGACCATATACACAATTTGCCTGAGACATACCCAGTTTAGTGCTTGCTTTTTTGGTGTATTAATAATGCCCTCTTCTACTTCCAAAATTGTTGTGGCCAGGACCATAAATTATATGATTACTCTAAATACAGTCCATGCTTTGAATGTGATGCCAATGGAAGCCTGAAGTTTAAAAATGCCTATTGTGCTGTGAGTACACATAACTATTTCAACTGGACCAAGTCACCTAATCTTACTATACCATTTTTTCACTGCTCTTCAACATTTTTGCATTACAGACATCAGACAGAACCAGAAAGTACACCTCAACTAAAGGTCACCAACAAATGGCTTGTGTATAAACAAATTATTTTGTACTGTAGTTACCATAACCAATAAATAATTTATTAAGTAAATGGGAAGCTTCCCCAGAGATTATAACAAAGTCATTGGGTTAAAATGCATGATAAAAATGGCATTGAACCTTTTACCTAGGGAGAAGAGACTTCCTTAGCCTTTATGCACTTGTGACTTCTTCCCTTTCACAGCTGACCTAGAGTGACAAAGAGTCTATGTGTTCTAATGGAGTTGGGCTCTGGGAATACGCTACTTAATTCTGTTCTGTGATAGTAATTGTGAATCCCAGTGGTTCATACTAAAGGCAAAAGAATAAATGAAGTGCAGTAACACAGTGTGTGTTGAGTTTATGTTTAAATATATATTTCTATAGGTCGTTTCTTGCCTAAAGTAATATTACCCATGTTGCTATTTTAGTATTCATAAAATTTTAGTATTTAGTATTCATAAAATTTCCTTAAAATAAAATTTAAAAAGTCAGACTGTACAATATTTAGCTGATGCACCTAGCAGCCTTCTAAGTAATATCATGATATCTTATTTTTTAGTAAAATGAAAGTCTGTACATACAGGGCTCTGAAAGAGCTACCAGACCAATGCTTTATAACATTTCCAAAGACTCATACAGTGGATTCCATTATAGACTAAGATTATCTGGATAAAAACATATGATGTTACTTCTTCATTAAAGTATCACATTTTGCCAAAAAGTTTGACTAGTTTGCTTCATGAACTCGTGGCTTTTATGGTTGCTAATTTTTAAACCAACCTCTGCCACTTCTTTCTTTCCTTCTTTCCTTCCTTCCTACCATCCTTCCTTCCTTCTTCCTCCTTCCTTCCTTCCTTCTTTCCTTCCTTCCTTCCTTCCTTCCTTCCTTCCTTCCTTCCTTCCTTCCTTCCTTCCTTCCTTTCTTCCTTCTTTCTCTTTCTCCCCCATCTTTTGCTCTGTCTCTCACCTCTCTCCCTGTCTCTCTCTCCTTCCTCTCCTCCAGATTTTAAGTAATCTATTCAGGAACCAAACTCACAGTGCCAGAGTAAGACATAGCTACAGATTCTCTGTGAGTAATAATATCCTATGTGAGGATTAATATACTATAATAATGAAATGTGGCACTGTAACATGGCACGCTTTCACACAAAACCTTCACCAGAAAGTGCATGGCTTTGGTGTTCAAAAAATATGCAGATATTCATAGCCTATAGGTAGGGTAGCATATCAATATTTTAGCTTCTCTAACGCTTTTGAATATAGACTTTATCTTTGCTGTTTTCATTCCAAGCTTTTTCTCTTTATTTATTTTTGCTTTTCCCAGGAGAAGCACCATGAAAGGACTTCATGGCCTCATGCCTCTGGACTAGATATCATTTAAAGCTAAGGTAAAGAAAAAGTAAGAACTGAACAAGAAAAAGAATGAATTGATTTTTTCCTCAGCCATAATAATTACTCCTTACTTTTCAAAACACACAAAATAATTTTCCTTTTGTTTGTGATGGCCTTGATAATAAGATTTTTACCACAATGGTTTGAAAAGTGACATTCATAGACAATATTTGGAAACTTTAAATAAAAGAAACTGTCAAGGACTGAAAAGAATAGAGTTTCATTCTGTTCCTGATCCTTGTTTTGTTTTTTTTTTCCATTTCTATCAATGCTTGTCAAATGATACTTACCTGTCTTACCTAATGTCTGAGTCACTACCAGAAATGATAAAATCCACTCACACAAGGAAATATAAAAATGTGCATTGTCATATTTGGTATTTTATAAATTTGAACTGCATGGCACCCTTGTATTTGGTAACTGTCACTTGTCTCTAGACTCTGGTTTGAGTCAAGGAAAACCCAAGTCTCCATAATTTAGAAAGGAAAAGGTAGCATAGCTTTGAAAATAGTTCAAAAACATTCGTTTTAGGGAGCTGTCCATCAGCTGTCATTTTCCTCTGAAATACCTGTATTTCCTCCTTCCTCTTGTGTCTGTTTGTCAATAGCAGAACAATACAGTAGCCTATATTTTTACTTGTCAATAAATGTGATACTGGATACACATGGTGTGTGCATATCTTTCCCCTTTCATTTTTCACGTCAGTTAGTAAACTCTACGTGAGTGTTTAGTTGAGGAAGGATTGAAGAACATGGCAGTCAGGTAACATGACATTGAACACTAGATTTAGTTCATCATTATATTTTAAAGTAAGTTTCCTTAGTCCCTCACTTATTTGTAATAAAGCCCTAAGAAGTGGAGTAATAATGGACACCTTTCTTTTCCTTCCCACAGGGAAGCAACTATTCCCTTATAACCATCAGAAAGGAGAAAAGCTGAATGAGATGAATCAAATTCCACTATCTTCATTTGTTTATTTATTCTTTTAATCCCTCATTCATTGAATCATATATTTATTTAATAAATATGTTCTAGCCATAGTTGACTAATATTTTTTAAAAAGTTAGTTTAAAAAAGATGATAAACTAAATTGTTTAGTGTTCAATGTTATGCACTGAACAAGCGAGACATGGGACTTACCATTTGGGGTGACAGACAACAGACACTTAATTGAATATACCTTCAGTAGGTACTGTGAGAACAAAGATTTGTGGACCAGGAGGGCAGGGGCAGGCAGAATTGGCATCACTTTAGATAAGGTGACTGAGAAAGCACACTTTGTGGAGGTGGCTTTGAGTTAATGCTTGATAAAGAAAGAGCAGGTGGTGGCTACATCAAGATTTGGAGAAAATGCCTTCTGAGAAGCAGGGAGAGCTAAGGTGATGGCCCTCAGACTGGATGAAGCTTGGTCTGTTCAAGAAAGTGCAAGAATGCTGTGTGACTGCAAAATTGTCACTTCGGGGCCATGGAGGGAATGGAGACAAATGTTGAACCGGGGATTTCTCGTGCAGAATCTTACAGCTGTGACACCTCACTGGAAGCCATTACAGGATTTTAATAAGCACAATGACAAGAAAACTCATCTATATTTTAAAAGAATACTCTAGCTGTCAACTGGAGAGAGACTGTGGGGAGGCAAAGGTTTCTTAAAAAAAGAATTCAATCATAATCATTTACTTATTTCACTTGAGATATGACTATAATTTGACAAGTTAAAAAAATATGTGAAATGTATATATTCAAAGAGGTGTGGTGTTCTGAATCACAACCCTAAGACAATATATTCTTAAAACTCTAACCATATCACTATTGAAAATAACAGATTTAAACATTCTTTTGGGAGGATTTCAGAGTCTGTACCTGTACCTAAAATGACAGCATCTTTTGTAGCTTTGATTAGCGAATCTGATTTTTAAGAACAGAATAAAAATATCTGGAGTCTCATCTAGTGAACAGCATGGGTTAATAAAAAGGGTAATGTGAACTTTGGTCAGAACATGACTAACATTATTTTGTTTTTATTGTAAAAACATTTTCAAAGTTCAAGTTGCAAAAAAGTTTTAAGCAATTGCAACATCTTTGGAATAGGTGATCTCTTCTGCCCCCAGATGGTGATGGTTTTTCTCACCTCTAAGCTTCCAGTACAATTTAACCTTTATCTCCCACAAGAAATGAATCACTTGGGTGCGGTGTTTTACAAGTACAATCATATTGTCTTCCTGGCAAGACTGGAAACTATTGAGAGTGAAATCATGCTTTTTGCATTATTTATCTTGCTTGGTCCAGTGCAATTGGTGCTTAGATGATCATTTTTGCCTACTCATGTCCCAACTCAACTAAACTGAATAATTGTGCCATTTTGAAACTCAACCTGGCCCACCCTTAGAACTCAGCAAAGCCTGGTGTGGTGACACTAGGACTCTGTTCACTAACTCATGGGACTTGGAGAAAATCTCCATTGGAATGTGCAAGTTGACGGAACTAGAAATACTAGAAGTAATTTCTTTGATTTTCCTGTATATTTATTACTTTCTTTTACACATTTCTAATTTATTTCGTTTTCATTCTCTTGATTGCTTTTGTTTTTCAAAGTCTCTTGCGATAACTGTATTTTCAGTCGAATCTAATTTTCCATGGGCACCTAGTAATCTGATCTATGTTTCTGAGATAATTGTGTCGTTTTCTGGGAATTTTTCATGATTTTAGTCAACTCTTTATTTTATATGTTTAGTTTTATCATTTCTATTCTGATTCGGCATGGACTTTCATACCTGCCAAATAATATTTGTTTAATTTATGTTGTAGTATTGAGTTGCAGTTTTATTCTGTTTTCCAGTTGAGGTTTTTGTTAACACCTTAATCAATTGAATAGTTTTGATTGCCACTTTCTGTTTTGTTTAGTTTTTTGTGTGTCACTTTGCATGAGTCGTTCCTGCCATTTTGTTGTTATTCACTTTTAAATGTGGTAGAGTTTTCAGGGCAAGTAATAAGAGGTGAAATATGGAAAGAAATAACAGGCTTGAGTAGTTACTAGACTTCTTAGTTTAGTAGAATTCTCTTTTATTGATATAGAACAGTTTGATTTATTTAACCAGCTCCACGTATGGGGAATGGGTTGGTGCAGTTTCTGATTCTACAATCTATTTTTGTTTTGTTTTGTTTTATGGACCACTACAGGATTGTTTGCTTTCTTCTTTTCTGTTCTTCCCAGATCTTCAAACTATCCCATTTTCTTCCAAATTGCTTCGATCTGCTCTAGAGTTTTACCTTCTCAGAACTGCAACCTCTAATCCCATGCATTTTCAAGCCAATTCCTTTTGAAGCTGTTAGAGTTCTAATCCATAAGGTATCAAACCTGTTCCTGCTTTCAGTATTTTTTCCCATTAGGATTGGACTGAGTAATTCTGAGGGTTAGGTTTACTGAGTTGCGTGATCTGCTTGTAGTCTCCTTCTTATTTTTTATTTTTTGCACAGTAAGACTGACTCAGCTGTCTGCCAGGGTGTCAGAGATTACTGCTCATTCCAGGTGTTTATTCTTGCACTTACATACAAATAGAAGTTTTTGTATTTTTTCCTTGCTATTCTGTATTTGTGGGTTATGGGTGGATTTATCTGATATCCTTATTAAATGGTATTCTTTTCAGAAGATTTGTGGAGTTACTTGGATTCAATCCTCATGAAGAGCAGCAGTACAGTAACTTTTAGAGCCATGTTACGAGCTATTCCATTATTTATTTCATATTCATTTTAGAGTACCTAACCTGCCTATTTCACATGCTTGGAAATCCAGAACATTTCCTCAGTTTTCTCCCTTTATTTACTAAATACCAGATTCTATACTTATACGCAGGTATTAATTTAACCTTCAAGAGGGCACTAATTATTTCAGCTAATTTTTTCATGGCTCAATACACGTGTTAGATCCCAGCACAAAATGTACTCTAATAGAATTTGGGCATAAAAGTCATGCATTTGAGCCAAATATCTATGTTAGAAAACTCTTCTAAGTGGGTTTAAGCCAATGACACCTAGTGAAAAATAACTCCACTGGGTCAGGTGCCATCACCATTACCAAGCAACTATAAGAACCAACACTAATAACGTTGTAATGCAGAAATTCACGGTCTAAGAAGGCAACCTCTGTGTGGCAGACAGAAAATGAACTTTGACATCAAATTGAATTATTTCATTTTAGATTTGCCACTTATTAGGCCCGTTCAAAATTATTCTGCCTCAGTTTTTAATTTTAATTGTAAAGCAGACATAATAATACCTGCCTCGTAGAATCTTTGTTTTATTTAAATGAGATATTGAAAGCACTTAGCAAATTATTAGGTAGAAAATATACATTCAAATTTTTTTTTTATCTTCTCCCTTGGAGAAATTGCAACTGCATAAAAGACCATGGTTCTGCCATCATTTTCTAGTTCTTACTATCTTTTAATTTATAGAATTATTAATTTGTTATGAGCATAAGTGATCAGCATGTTTTAAGTGGTTTATTAATAATTCACAAACAAGAATATTGTGGTAATTGACTATTTGATGTAAAGGATTGTAATTGTTACAAATTATGCATATGATATCCCAAATCTACAAGGAACTCAAACTAATAAAAAAAAATTAAAAAGTGGGCAGAGGACATGAATAGAAATTTCTAAAAAGAAGATATACAATGGACAATAAATATATGAAAAAATGCCCAACATCACTAATTATCAGGGAAATGCTAATTAAAACTGCAATGAGATACCACCCTACCCAAGCCAGAATGTCCATTATTAAAAAGTCAACAAACAGTAGATATTGATGTGGATATGGTGTACACTGAGCTAGTCGGAATGGAAATTTGTGCAACCTCTATGGAAAACCGCGTGGAAATTTCTCAGAGAACTAAAAGTAGATCTACTATTCAATCTAGCAATCTGAATACTGGTATCTTCCCAAAGAAAAAAAGTCACAATATCAAAAAACCCCTGCGTGCATATGTTTATCACAGCACAGTTCACAAATGCAAAGATATAGAATCAATGTATGTGCCTATTAACCAATGAGTGGATAAAGAAACTGTGGTACATATACACCATGGAATAGTACTCAGCCTCAGAAAACAAAGTAACATTATTTTATTTATTTATTTATTTTTTGCAGCAATTTGGATGGAACTGGAGGCCGTTATTCTAAATGAAGTAACTCTGGAATCAGACACCAGATATTACATCTTCTCTTATAAGTGGAAGCTAAATTATGGGTGCACAAAGGCATAAAGAGTACTATAATGGACATTGGACATGTAGAAGTGAGGAGAGTGGGAAGGTGGTGAGGGATGAAAAACTACCTATTGGGTACAATGTACACTACTCAGGTGATGGGTACCATAACACAATTCATCTGTGTAATCAAAAACAACTTGTAACCCTAAAGCTATTGAAATTAAATAGAAATAAAATAAAATAAAATAAAATAAAAAGGACTGTGATTTCCAACTTCAAACTGGGGAAACATAGTAAAAAGGATTTGCTCCCAATTCCAGTTGCTGGGGGAGTTTCGATTACTTTGTTCTCTACCAATTAAATCTTTATACATCAAAAAGGTATTTTCTAAAAGCTTCTCATCACATGTGCAAAGGTATAATACCTTACATGAAGTAATTCTGAATTAAACAAATGGAATAGAGCTGTTAGTGGGATTTATAGTACCCAAGAACCATCTCAGAATGTACTTCACAGATTGCTTCTTTATATTACAGAATGAATACGATTTTATATCTGAAGAAACCAATCTGCACATTAAGCAATCAATGTTTCTCATGATACACACTTGGTATTATTTTGGGAATACTAAAGCTGGCATAACCTAGTTAAAATAGTACAATTTATTTAACTACATGCAAGTCCTTTTGGAGTAAAAACTGCTGCTTACTACATGTGAAGAGAAACAATGACCTTCCTGCTTTGGGAATTATCAAAGGTATTTAACAAAATTTTTCTTTAAAATTGCTTTTTACTTTACTCCCCCTCAAAGCCCTGATGCATAATTCCTCTGTCTACTTGAATGCCTATTAGATTTGAAAAACAAAAAGTGGGGAAAGGGTGAAGGGAGAAGAGGGATATAAAGGCACATTTAGTCTCAGAATCTCTACAGAAAAATCCTCAACAAGCAGAATGGATTGAAAAATTCAAGCATGACTAAAAAGTACATTCCCCACTAGTCAGTAGATTTTGCTTCCTATTTGTCACTGCCACCTTGGAGAGCAGGGAGCATTAATAATGCATAGGTGCTAGGAATGTATTAGCAACTAACCTTGCAAAGAAAATCAGCTGGGGACCCAGTGTGTGTGAGAGAGAAACAGAGAGAGAAAGGCAGAGTGAATGTGCACACATGCTCTGGAGTATCCTTCTTATTTATTGAAAAGATCTGGAGAGCAGTGTCAAGTTCATAGGCAACTATGTATCATTGTAAAGGAAAGCTGGAAATCCTTGGAATGGGGCCATAATTGAGTTCATTGATCACACTCATGAATTTCTCCACAGCTATCAGGGCGCTGTATTGCCTACTCTTTATGTAACATGAAGAAATTTCCCTGGGAAGGTAAATGTATTTATACATTTAGACAAATGCAAAGTTTTAGTAAATGATGTCTTATACATCTGTCTTACAGAAACCTGAGCAAGTGTATTTCTTAAATGTGTTACGTGCAATTTGAAATCTACTTTAGGATGTAGTATCTACCGCAGCTATATTTATTGTAATATGTGGATGTCAATTCTGATTCTAGAATTCCCACTTAAAAAAAAAAAAAAAAACCAAGCAAATGAACAAACATCCAAAAACTTACTAGCTCAGAATAGTGAGGTTGCTCCTGCCTTAAAATAAACTTTATTTTTTAAAATGCGTTTGAAAATCTTTTTTAGCTACTTTGAACTGAAACCAACTCAGTTTCTGTGAAGTTACAACTTGTCTGTGAGGATGTCACCATGTGACTACTTAGACCTGCTGACTCAGGGCTTCAGCCTCATGTGGGGCTTCTCCGCAGAGAACGCGTCATGCTTTGTCCCTAGCACTCCCTTTAACCCCATCATCCCATCCAGTATCAATGACTTATCAATATATAGAATTGATTGTGTAAGAAAATAGATAATAATGAACCAAAGGAATACATTTGTAAAATATTTATATTTTAAGCCCACAGCCTTCAATTCAAAATATTAAATTATTACACAGGGATTTGAATTTTCATATCTAAAGATTTTTTACTAAAAAATATTTGTTAATATGAAAATATGTGAACACGGCGTGTTTTAATTTATTTACTATTGGGTTTTTATTATTAGGTTTTTTTGAAACTTTACTTATGACAAAATATCAAACATACTGAAAAGTTGAAAAAATTTTTCATGTATTTCAATATGTTTCATATATTCACTGTGTAGTTTGTACAATTAACATGTTACTCTACTTGCTTAATCACATGTCTAATCATCCCTTTCCCATTCATCCATCTTAATATTTTTTTACATGTCAAAGTAAGTAACAGATACTACTATACTTCCTCCTGGATAGTTTGGCATTCGCATCATTTGCTAGAATTCAATATTTGTTTATACTTGTTTTGATAAAAAATTTATATACAATGAAATACCCCAGTCATAAATATATAGGTCAATGGGCTCTATGAAATGCATACAATTGCATAACATAAATCTCTTCCAAGATAGAAAGTATTATCAACTTACTATTTTCTTAGCTTCTTGACACTATTTAATTTTGAAGAAAAAGTTAAGTCCAAATACTACAGCTAATAGATTTGCCCACAAAAAGTACTTATTTAATATTTAAGAAGACTGGATTTTGTCATCCTAAGAGGATCATGTGATTAAGATATGAAGATTGGAAAAGAATTGCTTCCCTACCACTTTCTCATATTCATTGCAATTGCTCTCTTGAGATATGAGCAATTTCGCCTCATTATTTTCTTAACAGTTTCTGTTGAACTTAAATAAAGTTTTGTCCATTCTTCTTTAATTATTATGATTATCATTATTATTATTCTTTCCCTTAAGTTCTCATTTGGGAAAGCATCCCAGAATAATTTCATTTTTTTTAACCAACTTACCCTCAACTATTTTTCCTCCTCTCTCCCCTTAACCTTATATGCACATATACATTCAAAGAAAACCTAATGGGATAGTTACCAAATTAATTCATGTTGCTTAAAGCATACACAATACATATGAAATAAATCTTTTTACACAAAGAAGTTTTGAGATGAATGAATAAAAGGTACAGAAATTACTTGAGTCACATTTACTTGTGTTAGTTGATATTCTTTGAAGCAAATTACGAAATACTAGATCGAGTTGTGTTTTCAGAAATGCATTTCAAGATTTGCTATCAGCTCTTTTATGTGAGAAAATATGTATATTTCCCTAAGTAAAAAAAAAAATTAATAAAAAAAATTCCTGAAAGCATTGATAGGCACTCACTCATATACAGACACATAAACACACAATATTGAGACTTCTTATTCCTCAGAAAAGAATGTTTTGAAAATTCACAAACCATCTAATATGTACCCACTGAAACAAATGATCTTTATTAAAACCTCTATCATGTGCCCATTCAAACTGGATTCTCTACAAAGTAGCTAATGTATTTCTTGAAAAGAAAGTAAGCATTGGAAATAACTGATAGCTTGCATATTTTGTTAACATCTTCTAATATTTTAAGAGAACTTCAATTTCTTTGACTTTAAGTGAGGAATTGTAATTTATTTATTCTTCCCATAGGGAGATAGAAATGTATAGGAACTGGCCTTACTTTCCCAGTTAGGTGATTTTAGCTGGTAGGTTGAGATTTCTTTATTGCTCACTTAAAAATATGAATACTTTGAGGTTTTCCATACAATCCCATTAGGATACTATCCAATTTCTCTTCACATAATTTTTTTAAATTGCTGAACTGATGTAATCCAAATATTTCTTTTTGGGATACAGTACAGCAATTTATTTAAACAAGAAAACTAGCATCCCAAGGAAATATTAACCAGAAAGTTTCAATTCAAAAAATCATTATGGCAAAATCATGAGCCAACAGGAAGCTGAAGGATGTGCAATTAATAGGAACAAGAGCTACAGTTCTCCTAGTAGCTAAATTCCAAGGTGCTCCACTTATTCTCTCGTTAGAGTGTACAGCTGTGCAAAGGTCCTAACAAGTTTTCTTGCTTCACAAAATTGTGGGTTAATAAGCTGTTAGTTTTTCATTAAAATTATTCTAGTAGTAAAATTGATAGCTAAGACATTTGTCAGTCCATTAAAATGTATATTAATTTAAAAATGTAAAAAATTGAATTCATTTTGCAAAAGATGGTGCATAAAATATAAAATGTAAACAGAACAACAGGAATATGGAGTACCAGGAAGGGATATGGGTTGCAGTTTTAAAGAGGGTAGAGTATCATCTTGATTGAAAAGCTAACGTCTAAGTAACAACTAGAAGGACGTAAGGGACTGAACTATGTTGATAATGAGGAAAGTTTTTCTGAGCAAAATCTCTAAGCATCTGTGGGCCCCAAATTAATGGGACTGCCAGTGGGCTTACAAGTGATATATGGGGGTTAATTATACATGGTAAACTCTACTTGGCAGTATCCCCACAATAACACTTTCTGCTTAATACATGCAAACACATTCACAAACTACACACAGAGAGAGTGAAAGCGTCACAGGCTATAATATATATCCAGGCAAACAACTAAGTATTTATCTTTGAAACAAATTAGACAAGAATTCCAGGGATAGCCAAAAAATTCTCTACTCCATTTCAATGCCTTAAAATAAAGTCCCTTTTATTTTGGCACATGTTGGATTGCAGTCCCAAAGCCTGCACAACAGACCACTGGTCAACACAAAGCAAAAAAGGGACAGTGAATCCATTCATGGCTTCCACTCAGAATCACCACCAAGAGAAGAGATCCAGCAAAAATCAAACGCATTAACAGAGTATTGGGGCTACACTGCATCCAGAAAACACAAATGTAGTAGTAGAAAGAAATGTTATTAGACAAATAAAAGCTCTTAGAGATTTTTTAAAAGGCTGTTAAAAAATTCAAGATGATTATAAATAGAAAAAAAAATCAAAAGCAAAAGAATTAGAAAATATGAAACACAGACACATGAAACTAGATGTTTATTTGTTCCACAAATGAAAAAAGGGATGTGAGAAGACATGTTCGGCAACATCAAAGGTCTTCCCTGATTACTCTGCTCAATGAGGATAAAAGGATTAATGAATATACATATTACGGCAAAATGTCAGAACATTAACGATAAACAGAATACCTTAAAAACTTGTAGAGAAGAAAAAAGTTATAAAAACAAAATACATATAAAAAATAAAATTATTCTGGCATAATAAATTCTTACAAAGCCAATGATTGCTCAATGAAAAAAGGTACTATGCTTTTAAAATTTTATACCCAGAAAAACTGTCATTCAAGTAAAAATCATGAAGATTTTCAACATGCAAGGCCACACATACATTTCTCTTACAGGAATACTGGAAGATAAATTGCAGTCAAAGGAGAGAATAAATGCCAGAAGAGGAAGGCAAATAATCCAGGAAACAATGACTACAAGTTTACAAATCTTCGAAGAATAGCCTGCAAGAAGCCTCTACAATACATTAGAAGGTAATTGTTCCCAATTGGAGGAGACCTATAGCCTTCGGTGAAAAGGTTGCTAAGGAAAAGTGAGCCCTGAAGAAGGAGAAATTCTGATTAAAAGGTTAGGATGATTTGTGAACAGGAAAATGTCAGATGACAGATAAAAAGAAAATTAGAAATGCCCAGGTAAACAACATGTAATAAAAATATATAAGAAAGTCATGGTCCAAATATAAAACAAATTAAAATGAAGTATGCTTTAAAACAGCTAAAATAAGAACATATTTTAATCTTAAATATGGGTTCATTTATATTCAATTAGCTCAAGAAAATAACACTGTACATGTAACAAATGAGAAGTATCTTAATAGAGAACTTGGTCCCTTCTTTAACAATATTTACTGCTTCCTATTATTGAAAGTCTATTTGTCGGTAGTAGTGTCAATCTACTGTCAAGGTATGGGAGACTAGGTTGTGATTGCAAGATAAAAATAATGTGTTTCAACTTATACCTTCTATACCTAACACAGAGTCCATAATAAACGTGACCCATCATTAATATTTGAAGAATAAATAAATACATAAACTTCAACGGTGGAAAAGTACAACTGAGAGAAGATAAGATGTAACAAAAGGGAAGAAAGGAAGAGGAAAATGTAGTTTGAATACCCTCAATTTGCAAAATGTGGAGTCAGAAACTATTACAAGAGGAACAAAAAATATGGCTTTTAATACATCATTTAAATTACAATAGCAACCAATGAAAAACTAAGAATAAAAAAGTCACTCAAACAACAGAATGTGAAGGGGAAATTGTTACTGTAGAGTAAATACTCTTATTCCATATCATGAAGTCAATAGATATTTTTCTGAAAGAGGTATAAACGTATTATTAAAAATTATAAGGATTCCTTTTAGAAAAATGAGTAAGTATTAGATTACACCAAGTGAAAGAAGCCAGGCACAGAATGCAAAATATTGTAAGATTCAATTTACATAAAATATCCAGAAGAGGTAAATCTATAGAGACAAAATGTGATTTGGTGATTGCCAGGGCTGGAGTAAGGGACAGTGTGAGTAGCAGTTTAATGGGTATGGGCCTTCATTTAGGAATGATGAAATTTTGGGGGGAACTAGAGGGAGGTGGTGATTGCACAACACTGAGAAGGTACTAAATGCCACTAACTTGTTCATTTGAAAATGGCGAGTTTTATGTTATATGAATTTCACCTAAAAAAAAAAATTCTAACCACTAAAAAAAAAATGAGTGTAGGACTGGGAAGGTAAGCAAAGAAGCCAGAGACTGTTGATTTTCACCATGCATTTATTTACACTATGTGTTATCTTATGCATGCATTATTTTGATAATTTTTTAAAAATGTTTTAAATAATACAAATCCAGCCCAGATCAGGGGGATAAAGCTTTCTCTCTTAAGAGAATAGAGGAAATGAAACAGTAAAATGTTGTCCAGTTTATTAGATTGTAAGTGGATGCAAATATGCTTGCAAGATAATCTTTTTACTTTCAGAAGATATAAATGGATTTCAGCTATTTGTTTCAATTATATGCTTATGGAATTAAATGAATGCATATATATTTCAGATAAGTATGATAATAAGAAATCTATAAAATGAGCATCAAATGTACTTCTTTAATTCACCATAATCCTACAGTAATCTGCACTCAAAGCTTTGTGTGTTAATTATGAAGGGATATGAATCTCTCCATTTCCTTTATCCTTGCCTTTTAGTAGTGACTCGGTAATATCTGCTAATGGACTTTGTTGTCTGATGAACTGAATTACTGTATTCTCTGCACAGGACTCTACTAAAATGGTCCAAGATATTTGTGAAATGAACCTCCATTTAAACATTAGAATTGGGGAAAGAGCATGAAAAGATTACCTCTGTTGGTGTTGGCAAAGAAAAATCAATGTTTTATAATTTTCAAGAAAATAAAGCAGTTCTAAGTTTTTCATTCCTTATTTTATTTGCACTTAAAGCAAAACTGGAAAAGCAATTTTATGATTAAAAAAATAATAATATTATCTGGCTCTAACTCTTTGAATCTAGTTATTTCTTTTAAAATTAAAATTTTGCCTTCAAAGTGTCACTATTTCAACCTTTGCAAGTTTAGTTAAGTTACTCATAAACACACTGTGGAATATTAGTTTTTCAAGGAAGCAAATTTTGTCCTAATTTACAGTAGTGAAATCATCTAAATATGCACATTTCCAAATTCTCAAGATTTGTAAGAGGAACTTAATGAAATGGAAATCTGGTTAGTAATTATACTCAGCTCAGCCTGGGAGTTCATGGTGCTGTCAGCCTGTGTGGTCATGGGTAGCTAAGCAACACAGCCAACTAGCACCTTTGTGGAGGATATTTTTAGCTTCATCGCACATTTTTCATTTATCTATTGGAGATTGATTTGTTTTGCTATTTATTTTGAAATTCCACTACTTAAAATGAAAGGTATCCCATTACACCAGAAGGAAACATACAAATGGGAATAAAAAAAGACAAATAATCTCCATGATTTGGTATACAAAAAAAATATAAATACTGTTGGAGAGTTAAACATTACACTAAAAAAATAGTTTTGAGGCTTTGGAAATACTTTCTTATCAATAAATAAGAGTTGAGTTTTCTGTCATGGGTGAAGGCACTGACACCAAGAACTAGATAGCTTAATTTGTTTCTAAACTCAAATTAATATCTTAGTGACAAGTCCATGATTGCTTAGTAAATCGAGTATGAATGAGACTTTAGGATTATGTTTCTTTGGCAAACAGCATTTCCAGAAGAGACAGGAAAGGTAACAAGTTGTCACAAATCTGAAATGTCAGAGTAGCAATGGGCAGAAAGCTTTTTGGAGGAGTTAATTGCACTTCCAGACCTCTGTGTTCCTGTGCAGCACCTGGAAGAGCACTGATGGCCACAAAGCACTTTTACTCCATCAGGTCACACTTGTCCATTTCCACCCACTAGATCTGATTGGGAGAGTGTTCCTTAAGGTAACCTGCTATTCACATAACCCTGTTAGGAAACTGCATGGCTTAGAGAGAAAACAAACACCCAAGCCACCAATCAACCAGAAGTGATATCTAGAATTGACAATAATGGAGAGTTCAAGTACCAACTCCATGGATGAATATCCCTATGTTCCTGAATTAGGTGCTTACTGTCTCTCTAGTTTGAATCTTCACCGGTAATGGAATGATACTTTTTACCCTTTAGAGGGCTTTGAGAAATTAATGAAGTGCATAAAATATCCAGCACACATTAAGCCACTTGATATGGTCCAACTTTGTCCCTACCCTTTGTAACCATACATAGTAATTGAGAACTAATGGTTTAAATATTTGTTATGTCTTACCTGTTTTCATTGATCCAACCTAGAGTGCTACAACTCTTGAGCATTATCTATATTTTCTTAAGAAGAACAATAAATTTTCCAGTAGGAAAACATATTTCTATATAAAATTAAAAGTTGACTTGGGCTAGCTGAATATAAGTAAGAGTTTTATAAACTTCTATCTCTCATCACTTAAAATCTATTGATCATTTTAAATTTTAAAATACTTCTAAAATACATTCCCTGTTTCATTTAAATATGAGTATCATTTGCTTGATAGATCCTCTTTTAAAGGATCCCATTTGTAAGGATTTCCTATGTGTTTGATTTGAAAGCCTAGAATCATGATCCATTTTCTTGGGTTGTGTTCTTGCTAGTATTCAGTGTGCTCTTTGCATAATATCTTCATGGGTGGGAGATGCTCTCTACATAAATTGGGCAACTCCATGGTTCTTTATGTGAATCGATAGTGGAGACAGTGATTTTCCACCAGCATTTGTGGTTGCTGAAGGTGAGCATATAGGAACCCTGGGATGGTCAGGTAAAGTCTCTGGCATTTATTAGCATATAAGTGGAGTGAAGTAAAGTGAAGTGGGAGAAGCCTGGTTGAACTGGAAGCAGTGAAGTGAGGAGGCAATGACTATTTTTAGCTTGATTCACTCTTGTTTGTGTTCCTTTCCAGTGTATGCTGAATAAAGTAGAACTTGACGCCTGCTATTGGAGGACAACAAAGGAAGGAAGTCAAATAATACACTCCCTTTAATTTTGTAGTGGAGATAAGATTACACAATAGTAATGCTTCTCACTACTGACATAAAAATAAATTAAAAACATTACAAGGAACGCCACCAATTCAGAGCTTCCCAATCACACTCCCTATAGAGACGTCAGTTTTCTGGTACTTCAGAGACTTTTGAATGAAAGGGTCAACATGCAAGGATGTAACTATTATTCCTATAGAATGAGTTGTAGGTGGAGGAAAAGCTAGCAGAGCATCAATTTATACATAAAAATGATTTATGACATTGGGAAATTAGAATCATTTAAAATCTGTATTTTTTTCCTATTTTAACATTTTATATTAGTTAATAATGGTTCTCAATGTATATGAATATTATTATATGCTAAACACACACTGAAAACAATAGGAGAAAGGTCATATAACTTTGAGAGGCTGTCCATAAAATGTATCGACACATACAATATAGAAAACATATTTTATACCAATGATTATTGGTATAAAATATATGCAGGGATTATGAACAACTTACTATTATGAATACACTCTTCATTTTTATTACTGAGTTGCTACTACTCTCTTTAAGATAACATCTTTATCTTTGATTTCTTTTAGAGTCTATTAAATTTTAGTTGTGTTTGTTATTTATTCTTTCCCCATGACATGTTACTGGGCTTAAAGACCATCTTCTAATTTCAAACCTTATTTATTTATTGATTGATTGATCATCTTCCACACTCTAAATATTTGTTCTTGATATATTTTCTTGTAAAAATCACTTTATTCTTTTAAAAGCTTAAATTTTGACCCGTAAAAGAACTCACAAATAATCCTCTAATCATTTTTAGAGGACCTGTTGTTTACTCTGAAATGGTATTCATGTTTTTAAAATTTTAAGTCATTTTTTCCCTTCACTTCAGAATGCTATTCATGTTTAAATATCTAATTTTACACAAATAAGATAAAGAGGCTACCTTGACAGGAACCTCTTTTACTTCATTTTTTCTTTTTCTTTTCTTTATTTTCCTGTTCTTTTCTTGTTTCTTTTCCTTCCTTCCTTCCTTCCTTCCTTCCTTCCTTCCTTCCATCCTTTCCTTCCTTCCTTCCTGCCTGCCTTCCTTCCTTCTTTCTTTCTTTCTTTCTTTCTTTCTTTCTTTCTTTCTTTCTTTCTTTCTTTCTTTCTTTCTTTCTTTCTTTCTTTCTTGCAGGATTTACTTTATTAAAACAATTATAAACTTTTTCTCTAATATCTCCATGTATAGCAAATTATTTTCTTTCTTCTCTATTTTTGGTGGATTTTAATGACTAACTTAAATATTAGCTATACTGTCCATCAGTAATGCTAAATAATGCTTGATACAAATTCTGAAGAAAGCTTAAGATTTTATTTTAAATTTATCTACTGTTTATATTTTAGAACTGACTCTAGGAAACTGTTTTTACCTCGACATTCTGTTTTACAGCTTTAGAAACAAATAAATAAACCCATGCTCTAGTGTAGTTAGGCATTTGTTAATTAATAGGTTTTATATGAGAATACTTTTCCATGTTAAATAAAACATGATTTGAGGCAACATAGAGTGAGGTTATAGAATTTGATATCAGAATGTAAAGT
Organism: Colobus angolensis palliatus; assembly: GCF_000951035.1. Lineage (NCBI taxonomy): Eukaryota > Metazoa > Chordata > Mammalia > Primates > Cercopithecidae > Colobus > Colobus angolensis. Next base: position 8,215,496 of record NW_012114566.1, read on the forward strand.
CTGACAAGACACTAAATACCAATGTACCTCTGTTTCTAATCTCTGAATGGAAATAACTGTATAAACTCTTGAGAGTTGTAAGACATAAATGAATACTGCATGTAAAACACATAAGATATGGTTTGGTATACCATAGATATTCAAGAAATAGTAGCTATTATCATTAAATATATGCTCGACTTGACTCTAAATTTTTTATAATTTGCCAATAGAAGGCTTTTCAGGAAATACAAGCAAGGATGTTTATAATGTTTCACTAACAGCTTGTTCTTTATTTTTTTCTAAGATATTTTACAACTTAATAAAATTATAAAGCTTAGGGTCTAAAACAGGTATGGAGCTTTTTCCTAAAATGGATTAATTAAATTTTGTTATTTCAAACTTTGTGGTTATCTTCACAAAATCTTGATTTTGGAAAAATATGCATGCGGTTTTTAAATATTTGACCATTTCCTTCACTAAATGCGGGTGGCCTCAGCTTAAAGATTTATACACGGAAGTGGGAGACATGATCCAGAATATATATCAAGGAATTTAAATAGGGATATCCAATTAATTAACATCTGTATTCATTTATGCCTAGCTTTACGTTGGATAGATTCTATAGTCTATATACTGCCATGGTTCAGAGCACGAAACTCTTACTAACTAGAGAAATGTATGTAAAATAATCAGTGCAGGAAAGATTGTTCATTTTACTTCCAAAAAAAACTTTTGGCTTTTTAAATGTTGAACAATAGACACTTACTTAATTGGCACTTGTAAAGCCCATAAATAACTTAGGGGGATGAGGGCAAATCTACAAACATTGTAAAATAGTCTAGGTTAGAAAAAACCTTTGACACTTCAGTGTTGCCATATGATATGTATGATCTCATGAATGTGAGGCAAAAGGAAACAACTGAAATTAATAACCTCACTGCCTTTTTTCCCATCTGAGTGATGCTGTGATGTAGCCACTGAATCACATTGAGAGAAATTTGGGCTTGGGGCTGTATTTTTTAATATATGGAAATGTCATAATTTAGCAGTACTCTAATACTAATTATCTCTCGTGATATTTTTTTTTCCTGAAGTCTCTTTACACACACTTAAATTGAACTAGATTACTTCCCCTTCTCTCTTTTCTTGTACGTAAACCTCATTTAAACTTGAACCAGGTATGAGATGAAAGTGCCTAGTTTCCTCACTGATGCTCTGTAATGAATATATTATTCCAGGAACCTTCTTGGCTTACCTTTTGCTGTTGAATAACACCACATTTTATTAAAGATCTGTGAAATGTTCCCTGAGATGTTATATAGCCTGTTCTCTTTAGACAGTAAGTTTTGCAGAATCTTCTTGGCTTTGTATAGGTGATAACAGGAAATAAGAATAATGAGATAAAACCTCTTCTTTCAGGTTTTTTAATTGAGGAACAAATTATTTCATAGTTTCTCATTAGTTATTCCCAAGGATTCTAATGACAAGGTGCCAACTTTCACACTTTAAACAGGTTAATTAATCAGGTAGTAATGAAGTTGGGTGATACCTGAGTGTTGGTGTGCAGAATAATCACAGTTCCTAATAATGTACTTAAATGTCTGTAAACCTGAGAGGATAAGTTGAAATTCAAATTTTCTGAGTTCTGCATAAATAAACATATGCTAGCTAATGGGAAAACTAATTTTAATTTATTACACTAGGTATAATCTTTAATTCTGAGATACATATATATAAATGAATATACAAATTAGATATGCATATTTATACTCACAATTATATGTATTGTTCTTTTCATTTGAGACCATGAGCATGATGATATGTCAACCTTCATATCTGCACTATTCCTACTTTGTTTAGTCAGTCCATAAAATTATATATTTTAAATCTTATTGTTCAATTGTAGTTTTAGTTACAAAGTCAGGTGAGAGTGAAACAATAGGTGAAATCCCACTATATGACAACAGTATATGAGTATGTCAAAGGAGAGATCATTACCAAGAAGACATCACTACAATGTAAATCATCTTGTGTACCATGGGCATCCACTCAGTAGGATATACTGGAGAGGTCTCAGGTGTTTCTTAGTCAAACTTCCTTCCTCAAAAACTACAGGAAAAATCAAATGAACACACATATATCTGATATGTTGAATGTTACCACATTTATAATCATGGAAGGAAATTATAATAAATATTTAAGGAACAGACATATTATTTCTATTTTTGATATTGGTATTGTAAAGAAGTCTATCCCTAAGGAAACAGGAGGCTTGGGATACAAAGCATTATGCTTTCTATCACCAGCAAGCACTTCATCCCTGTGAAATCAGCAATAAAGAATCAGAAACCTACTTCATATGCGCAGTGTGTGGAGCATCTCCACTGCCCTGGTAAAAAGGACAATACTGATGGGATGGTAACATGTAAAATTACCTCTAGACTAATTAGGATTTAAAAATTGAGGATGGGTCAGGGAAGAAAGAGTGTATTCAAATCAATATTAAAACAATTCTATTGGCTAGGCATGGTGGCTGGTGACTCAGACCTGTAATCCCAACACTTTGGGAGGCTGAGGTGGGAGGATCACTTGAGTGCAGGAGTCTGACAGCAGCCTGGACAACATAGGGAGACCTCCTCTCTACAAAAAGTAAAATATTAGATGAGTTGGTGGTATATGCCTGTGGTTCCAGCTACTTGGGAGCCTGAGGTGGGAGGATCACTGGAGCCTGGGAGGTCTTCAGTGAGCCGTGATCACGCCACTGCACTCCAGTCTGGGAGACAGGGCCAGACCCTGGTCTCAAAAACACAAAAACACATACGCAAAAACAAAACAAAACAAAAAGAATAATTCTACTGTGAAATTTTGATGATGAAAAATGAATTAATTGTGGTTAGGAAGCAGTAAGGAACTTGAAATATCTGACACTTGAAATATCAGGATGATGGATGCTCCACAGCAGGCAGCTAAGGATGAGGATATGACTACTGCACCCTCAGAGTTGGAGCCAAGCAGCTGCCCCACCTGGGTCACTAAGGTTGGGGGCAGGCTGTCAGGAAGAGACAGACACAGGGGATGGGACACAGGGCTCCCACTGGCAAATCATGAGGAGGCTGGAGACCTGGGATCACACTTGTGTCTCCTGGAGATGTGGCAATCAAAATCTCGATGGGTACTTTCCTAAGGTTTTCTTCTGGGAGGGAGGCAGTTGGCTTGCTCCTGCTGCTATCTTAAGTTCAATTTATAAGCCAGTTAGACGGCTGCCTTTGAATAATTCAAAATTCTCACATTCTACCTACTGATCTACACCTGTGTACATATCTACTTTTAGGTCAATATGTATATATATACAGGCTAAAGGTGTGCATATGTAGCAAATACATCTGCATATTTACCTATACTACTAAGCTGTTTTACTTGATGTGGTTTTTTTTTTTTTTATTTGTTTGTTTGTTTGTTTGTTTTTGCTTTGTTTGTGGGTTTGTTTTGTGGAGGGAGTGGTTTTTATTTGTTGTTTTTGTGCTCCCCTCCTCTGAATGACTGCATCTCTCATTCACTCCCTGTCCAATCTTGTAATACAATCTTGGGACAAGGGTCTGGTTACCCACTTCCCAAGAGTACAGCATAAACCAATTAAGTAACATTTAATTTAAATGATGCAGCAGGTGAAATTCAGCAAATTAGAACAATTAATATATTGCATTAGTATTAATCGTAATGATATATAATCATGCACCTCAGATTTCAAAATTCTTCTATTTTAAAACACAAAAACCGTGATTTGTTTTTAATTAAACTGAAGTTTATACCAAAATTTTCTAGACCCTATGTAGTCTAACTAGATTTTACTCTGTTGGGATATAATGAATGGCGTTTCAACTACTAAAATACCTACCTACATATTTTTCTTCTTATTTACACATTACAATTACAAGCCATGATCTTTATTCTCAGTTTATTATGGGTAAGTATCAATAATACTTATTGATGGAAGGATAATATGAAGAAAACAAAACAAAATCTTTCATGATATTTCAAAGCCATGTAATATTATACACTTTACCTTCCTCTCCCCAAAGCTGACTATGGACAAACCAAAACCTCAAAATGCCCTTAAAGCTTTTGTTTCAAAACAACATGATTTTGCTAAGTTGTTGTCGAAAATGGGGAAAAAAATACAGAAGTGCGTGTATCATTAGCACAACTGCATTCCATTATTTTCTTTTGCAAAATAAATTACATAAATGGGGTTTGTATTGTTTGCTGTACTTCACCCAGAGATTGGAATAATTAAGCTTCAAGAACTGAGATGCTTTAAAACACATTTAATTTAGTAAAATTGGTAAGGAAGCTACTGCAATTAAAAAAATAAACAAAAAAGGACAAAAGTTTTCTTATGTCTTACTGGGTAATTTGGAGTGAATTTAGACTATGGCATTAGAAGTACAAAAGGTAACTAAAAATGCCATTAAATGAAATGTTCCAAGTCCAAGCAATTTCCTTCTTAACAGAAAGTAAAATGCTAACAGAGATTACAAAAACCCTGCTGTGTTTAATTTAAGTGTATGTAAGCCTTTTACTCGCAGTCATTTTGTCTGGAGATAATCACGGCCATCCACAGTGGTCAGGGCTGGGAAGCCTGGGTTGTCAAAAGTTGCTCACTCTTTGATTCCACCTTGCTTGTGTCAGCCATGGCTCACGTGCGGCAAGTCCAGCTCACTGATTTTCTGTCAGGGTGGGATTCTCCTACTTCTATATCCATCAATTTGTTCTTGTCACCTCCAGACCACTTGCAGCAACATGAAGTGGTATGCGTAACGGCATGTCCGCCATTGCAAAGTGAAATGATTGACCATACGCAGGCAAAAAGACCTCTGTAGCTATGTAAATGTAAATCAATTACATATGTGTATATATGTGTTTATTTATCTGTGGATTATTTATTTATATGCATGGTTTATTTAATATAAAATTTCAAATGATAAAGTTTGTAAATATCAAATCAACATTTTCACAGTATTCAAACTGCTAGAAGTATTTTGTTCAGAATTCATTTTGAAAAATAAGCAAAATCTTGGTAGCATTTCTTAGTGGTACAGAAGGTCTGGAAAATGACTATTTCTATTAGAATAGTAATTTGTATAATATTTTAAATATATATTACATAATGTGAGATACGAATATTTTGAAGACCAAAGGATGCATTTTAGGGGATAGATGACAATACTATTTTTCCTTTCATATTCAACTTCTAGTTGCTAGAAATTCCTAGAAAGAGGAGAAAACTTGCCATTATTTTAATTTCAAAACTGAACATTTGGTATTTATTGAGCACCTAAGTGTGCATGAATCCCTGATGCAAGATTATATATGCAAATAAAAGGGCCATGAATTAAAAAATGTATTTTCTGTCTCCAAGGAAGAACATGAAGAATCATAAAATTTCCAGAATATATAAAAAAGAATTATAAAACCGCCAGTATATACACACACACACAATATATATATATGTAGAGCTAGAGAGAGAGTGCAACTTTTAATGGAAACAGAAATGATTCTTAGACATTAGTATAAGTCATTTCTTAATGTCATTTTTTAATGTCACAATGAGCTAATTTTAAAAAATAAAAAATTTTCATGATGGCATAACTATTGGCCTCTAAAACATTCACTATGAGCCAAAGCTGGTGTAAAGGAATTCTGGAAAAGTTATTAAACAACGTAATCCAACAGGTATGAACCACATAGTATGGTCACCTGAATATGCAATGCAGAACTGTGGGACTGGTCTTTGCCACGTAACAGACAACAGTACCAAATGGAATGTTGAATGATCTTTGAACTCACAATAGCGCAGGATGTTATCAACAAGCCTGAGTTGTGGCTGATAATAAGCAGTTTACATATGATATGCATTATATATATATATATCATATGATATGCATTATGTATCATTTATATTATAATGCTGTTACATTATAAATCTATACATATACATGTGTGTACATATATACATATGTAAATATATATACATATATAAATATATATACACATATATATTTGTAACTCTTGTAGTCTTTTTTAAAATTTTATGGGTACAAAGTAAGTATGTGTATTTATGGAGTATGTGAAATATTTTGATAGAGGCATAAAATGCACAATAATTACATTATGGAAACTTGGATATCCATCCTGTACAGCATTTATCCTCTATGTTACAAACAATCCAATTATACTGTTTTAGTTATTCTAAAGTGTACAATTAAATTATTATTGACTACAGTCACCTTGTTGTGCTATTGAATACTAGGTCTTATTCATTCTTTCTAATCATGTATTTTTTGTACTCATTAACCATCCCCCTCACCCCCAATCCCCCACTACACTTCTCGGCTTCTGATAGCCATCCTCCTACTCTCTATGTCCATGAGTTCAATTGCTTTGAGTTTTTAGATCCCATAAATGAGAACAAGTTTCGTTTGTCTTCCTGTGCCTGGCTTATTTTTTTTAACATAATGACCTCCAGTTCCATCCATGTTGTTGCAGGTGACAAGATCTCGTTTTCTTTTATGGCTGAATAGTACTCATTGTATCACATTTTCTTTATCCATTGATCTGTTGATTAATTCTTAGGTTGCTTCCAAATCTTGGGTACCATGCACAGTGCTGCAGCAAACAATGCAAGAGCAGATATCTCTTCAATACACTGATTTTTTTTTCTTTTGGGTCTATACCCAGCAATGGGATTGCTGGATCATATGGTAGCTCTATTTTTAGTGAGGAACCTCCAAACTATTGTTTGTGGTTATACTAGTTTACATTTCCACCAACAATGTATGAGGGTTACCTTTTCTCCACATCCTCTCCAGTATTTGTTATTGCTTATCTTTTAGATAAAAGCCATTTTAACTGGGGTAAGATGATATCTCATTGCAGTTTTGATTTGCATTTCTCTGATGATCAGTGATGTTGAGCACCTTTTCATAGTCCTGTTTGCCATTTCTATGTCTTCTTTTGAGAAATTTATATTCAAATATCTTGCCCATTTATAATAGGGTAATTAGATTTTTTTTTTCTGTAGAGTTGTTTGAGCTCCTTGTATATTCTGATTATTAATCCTTGTCAAATGGGTAGTTGGCAAATATTTTCTCCTATTCTGTGGGTTGTCTCTTTATTTTTTAAATTGTTTGCTTTGCTGTTCAGAAGCTTTCAAACCTGATATGATCCCATTCACCCATTTTTATTTTGGTTACCTAAGCTTGTGGGGAATTACTCAAGAATTGTTTACCCAGACCAATGTTCTGGAAAGTTTCCCCCATGTTTTCTTGTAGTAACTTTATAGTCAGAGGTCTTATATTTGAGTCTTTATTTTGATTTAGTTTTTGTATATGGTGAAAGATAGGGGTCTAGCCTTATTCTTTTGCATATGGATATCCAGTTTTTACAGCACAGCACCATTTATTGAAAGAGACTGTCTTTTCCCAGTGCATGTTCTTTAGATGTTTGTGAAAAATGAGTTTACTGTATGTGTGTGAATTTATTTCTGGGTTCTCTATTCTGTTACATTTGTCTATGTGTCAATTTTTATACCAGTAACATGCTGTTTTCATTACTGCAGCTCTGTAGTATAGTTTGAAGTCTCATCTGAAGCCAGCAAGTCAGAATCTCACCCAAGGCCCTATAACCTGGGTATTGCTTCTGGTTATTTAGTGCCTAAGGACTCCTCAGTTAGCAAGTGATGAAGCCTGCTGAGATTGGGTTCTTCCCTTAAAGGCATCATATCACTGATAAGGGCACTGAGGAGATAGAAGAAGCAGTCTTGAATTGCTGTCATCACCCTTCCCCTATCCTCCAGGGAATCATCTTAGGAGATTCCCCAAAATTCCACAGGTGCATTATCACAGTGATTGCCATACAGAGCACTAGAGTGGAAGGGTGTCATGATATAGGTAGGGGCTATGTCTATTACATATTATGTAATCTCATATTATGTTCTAGAGGTCAGAACTTGACATTTCTGAGTTACCTACTGCCCCAGATTATGTATAGAAATGTCATTTGAGAGTTAAAGCCTTGAAAAGGGGCCTCGTGATTCTGACCAGCACCCAATCCTGCTGTAGCTGAGCTGATATCCAAGATGCGAGACAAAGTCCTTTCCACTTTCCCTCTGCTCTCCTTAAGTAGAAGAAGGGGTATCTTTTGGAGCTGCAAGCTGCGTAGCTTGAGGTCAGAGGAGGGGTATATCAGCACTCACATAGCTGTCCTGCCTGGTGTCTCAGTAGATCTTGCGTCCCCTCAGTCCTCTGGCTCTGGGCCCAGTTCAGCACTAGAATTTGCCTAGGAGTTGCCATTCTTGGGGTCTAACCTGCGTTTCAAGTATATTTATGTCTCCAGAACCTTTATCTTGTGGTGGCAAGGCTTGTAAGAACTCAAGTTCTGACCTCTGAGTTTGGTGATTGCCTCTTGGCTAGGCCTGATTTAAACGTTCTCTCCATGGGCGGACATCAGTTGAGTTTGGTGTGGTTTTTCTTTCTGCTATACAGGGCAGCAATGAGTTGAGTGCTTCACAATTGCTGAGTTCTCCCACTCCTCGACACCCAGAAACACTCTTTGAACCATGCCGTTGCTGCTGGAGTATAGGGGAAGGGTGGTGTCAGCAATTCAAGACTGTTTTTTCTCTGTTCAGTGCCTCTGTCAGTGATATAAAGTTAAAACGAGGTACTCTGAGTGCTCATCTGATATTTGATTCCTATGAAGGTGCTTTTGTTGTGTAGATAGCTGTTCAATTGTCATCCTTCAAGTGGGGATGATCAGTGGAGCCTTCTATTCAGTCATCTTGATCTACTTTAATCGTAACTCCTACATTCTTTTGCATCTTTTGCTTCTTACTAGCCAATATATCATTATACCCACTTACTGTTATAGTAATCATTTTACTATTTAACTTTCTCTGTTCAAAATAGTGTGTGTCTTTTCTTTCCTCATTTAACCTGGATTGTTATAAAAGTGTTGCTAGTATAATTTACAGCCCCAGAAGCAATCTATGGTATTTGTGTCCTCTTATTCGTGAGACTGTTGAGTATTATGTTTTAAATATTTTATGCTTTAGTCATTTTGATAAAGTGAAAATATAGTATTTAGCTTTTCAAATTAAAGCTTCTTTAAATGCTGGTGAAATTAAATAATTTTACATTTATCATTGACCATTTATATTGTATGTGTAGGGGGAGGGTGAACTATTTGTTAATAGCATTATTCCATTTCTATTGTAGTATAAATTATATTTTTAAATTGTGATAATTCTTTATATTTTTAACATACATATCCTGTAACTGATATATATTGCAACTATTTATTTCTTTAGTTTCTAACTCTCATGTTTCTTTTGGTTTTATATATAAATACATATATATGCTATCTATTTCATATGTGTATGTATAAATGTGTAGATGTGTATATATACATATAGATCTAAGTTTTAACACTTTAAAATTTTCAAGTTATGTTTTTATTTCAATGTAATTTCCGTTTTTCATATTTTATATGAAAAGTCATTCCATATTTCAACTTTTATATAAATAATCACCTCTAATTTTAAATTTCTCTTATTTAAAATTTGTATTGCATTTAACTCTTTAATCCCATGGAATTAAGTTTATTGTGCAATCAATGTGTACTTTTTCCACAAATTGACTAGACAGTCAATGTCCTCTGTAGTATATATTGAAAAATTCATTCTTTTTTCAATTAGTTAAAGTTCCACATTCATTAAATTCTAAATTATTTGCATTGCATATTTCATTGACCATTCATATATTTCTGGGCCAGTTCACCTGTCTTCACTTACTATAGGTATCTCCATAATAAAATAGAATATATATTAAAATGTAATATTTTTTATGGTGAGGGCTCTCTGTATAGGTTTTTAAATTTGTTAAAAAGTTTTGTTAAAATTTATTATCATCTTTTTTTTCCAGATGAACATCAGTGCCATGATCTAAGATTTGTTTCTATTTTATCTTTATGGTAAATTGTAATTTCATCAAAATAAAACTTTTTTGTTATTTTTATATGTTGCTCTTAAATCTTTTATAAATTCAAGCATGCTATTGAACATAATTTTGTAGTCAATTTAATATTCTTGTTTTGATAATATGATTGATATTTCTATATATTGTTATAACGAATAAGGTTGGTTCTAGATCTGCCATAAGTGTTTTATGATTTCAATATTTTTTCTACTTGTTTCTTTATAGTTTATTTTGTGCTACATGGAATCAGTTTTTAAAATTGTTTTTAATTTTCTTTTATTTTCACTTACATGTCTTGTTTTTATTATTGTTATTTTTATTTTACTTTAACACTTATATGTTTTAAAATAATTATTTACAGTTTTCAAAATTTTGCTGATGGTTCTGTTGAATTTTTTCAAAGCATTTTAACCCAATAATTCTTATATGGACCCACTACTCAGAAAAGTGCACATGCCCTCACATTTTGCATATCATTTTAGGAGAGATGAAGGCCTTTGATACATTCCAGTCTTAGAAATTTAAGAATTTTTCTTTTTGAGTCTATTTACTTAGGTAATTTTTACTAAGGTAATGAGTAACCTGAAGTCATGTCTCCTAATGGATAAACTAGGAAAAAAAAAACAAAAACAAAAAAACAGCTAGTATTACACACACACACACACACACACACTCACACACTCACACACACACAAAGTTTTTAAAGCATCATAGGGATGCAGAAGCAGAGAACTATACAAAATGTCCCAAGAAGGAGGAACCTCTTTGGCAGTTTTTTACCCTGAAGGGATTTGCTGCTATGTCTGGACCAAAGAGTCTACTATGGGGAAGTAAAAACAGAGGAGCCTTTGGTGATCACATGTGATGGCATGACATGCTAAAATGTTGAAAGCTTCAAATGCAGAGCCAAATTTGTTCATAGTCCATTTACTGAAAGCTATGTTGGCACAGAAATATGGAGATGTGTGCAAGAAAGGAAGAGTGAAATCACTGATTTAGAGTTTCTATAATTCTTTAATATACAATGTATGTTGTATAATATACAATGTATACAATGAAATATTATAGGACAAGTGTGAAGTGGCAGGTAAATGTGATATGTAATAAAGGCGAAATTTAAGAATCAGATAATCTTAATGTTGAAATTAGAATATAGGAGTTTAAAATGCCTATTCAACCCAAAACCATGGCATTGTACATTCTCAGGTAACAAACCTACAAACTTGAACATGTATACCCTCATTTTAAAATTAAAGTTGAAAAAAACCTTAGACTGTGAAAATAAAATAAAATATCTCTTAATATATTAAATATAATAGAAAATGAATAAAAGTTGAATATTTCTATAAAAATCTATTTTAAAAATTAAATAGACATTAGGATTAATTTAAAGATATATCAATAGAAAATAAAAATACATCAACACTGAAGCTGAGAAGGAAGAGTAAAATAAAGTAAACAACAACGAAACAGAACTTAAGAGTCATGGACCGTTGTTGAATAGCCTAGACTAAGTGTAACTGGAGTACCAAAAGGAGAAAAATGAGAGAATGAGAAAAACAATATTTGAAGAGATAATTATCATTTTCCATAAATGATTAAAAACATGTAAACCTAAATTTTAAGAAACTTGAATTATAGCCATCTTTACTCTAGTCTAATTTATTTCCTTTCTCTCTTTTAAATAAAGTATTAGAAGCACTTCTTAAAAGGTGAAGTAAGAAATTTAAAAAATATGATCCTCCACATTGAACAATGTCAATACTGAAAACTATTGATGATGAAAAGTGAGAAGAAATCTGATGACTAAGACAGATTTGACTTCAAGAATTGCCAAATCACATTAGTAAAAATGTCCAATTTTAAGCAAACAAAAATGAGTATAAAGAAATAGGCAATAGAGTCCCATACACAAGAAGAAAAAAGCTAATAAAAACTGTCTCTGAGGAAGCCCAGATGATGGGCTTACTATACAAAGACTTGAAGAAGTTATTAAAAATATGTTCAAAGACTTGTCCAAAAAGTATGAGAATGATGTCTCACCAAATTAAGAATATCAATAAAGCAACAGAAATTTTAAAAATGAAATAGAAATTCTAAAATGGAAGGGGTTAATCTGGCAAAATAAATAGGAAACTCTAAGATAGTTCATTCATATTATTCAGTTCAATAAACAAAGAGGAAATAAATGAAGAAAAGTCAATAAAGCTTCAGAAACCAATGGAAGTCCATAAACTTTGTGCATAATGGGGGTCTCAGAAAAGGAGAGAAACAAAAGGTAAAATTAATATTTGAAAATAGATAGTAGATGATTACTTCCCAAATTGGATAAAACACATTTATCTACACATCTAATTAAGTCAACAAACTATGGAGGATAAACTAAAATTATTGCACACATAGGTAAAACACAAACTGTCAAAATCCACAGTCAAAGAAAGAGTCTTGAAAACAGCAAGAAGGAAACAATTTGCTGCATACAAGGGCTCTTCAAGTTAGATAGCTTACTCCTCAACAGGAGCCACCAAGGCCAGTGGGCCATGGAATAACATGTCCAAAGTGGTGAAAGCAAAAATGAACCTTTCACTCAGGAATTCTACGTCCACCAAATTCTATATGTACATCTTTCAAAAGCTGAAGAAATTAAAAGATTTCCAGAAAAAGAAAATTGACAGAATCTTTATCAGATTTTCCCTACAAGAAATGCTAAACGGAGATATTTGAGCTGAAATGAAAGGGTATTAAATGACAATTTGAATTCCTATGAAGAAATAAGCACTAAAAACAGATGACTCCATACGTCAATGTAAAAATCAGTCTAAATATACAGTTTTTTATAATACTTTCTTTCATTATATAATTTAAAAGACAACTACAGTGCAATATTTGGAAAGTTGTATTGATGTGTGTTTAACGAAGAAGGTTTAATTTGCATGACAACAGGAGCACAAAGGAGGAGAGGGAAAATGGAACTGTTCAGACACAATGTTTGTTTACACTACAAATTAAATTTACTACAAATTAAATTCTTTTATGTTAACATGTATATTTTAAGCCTCAGAGAGACAATTAGAAAAATAAAATAAAATAACATATAAACAGCAAAATAATTTAAAAAGCACACAGAAAATTATTTAAGACAATAATAAGCCAATAATGGAGAAAGAATCACAGAATATATCAGATACAGTAAAATAGCAAAATGACAAATGTGCATCATATTTTACCAGAATAACACTAAATATGAGTAGATTAAGTACCTGCAATCAAAGTCAGATATTGACAGAATTGATGAAGAAAATATTATCTTACTATATACTGTCTACAAGAGACACATTTTATTCAATGACAAAAATAGGTTTGAAGTGAGAAAGTGGAAATAGATACGTTATGCAGCAAAGAGAGCTGGAGTAGCTATATTAATGTGAGACAAAATAGATGCGAAGAGAAAAATGATATCAGATATAAACGATAGTTTATAATGGCAAAAGGATCAATACATCAGGATGATATCTCAAATAGATAAAGCAAACCTGACAGAAATAAAAAGAAAAATAGACAATTCAACAATAGCAGTTAGAAAATTTAATACTCCTGACCTTGCGGAAATAAAAGGATTATAAAAATTCTATTAAAAATTGTATACCAACTAATTAAATAAATGAGATGAAGTGGACAATTTCCTAGAGAAACAGACACTACTTAAAATGTCCCAAGAAGAAATAGAATATATAAATAAGCTTGTAAAGTAAAATGATTGAATTAGTAACAACTAAAAAGCCCAGAATGAGATAGTTTCATTGGCGAATTCTACTAAAACTTCAAGAAGAATTAATATGAATTCTTCACAAATTCTTTCAAATAATAGAAGACAACAGCAAATCCCAACTCATTCTGTCCTAATACCGTATCACTCTGACACCAAACTCAGACTAAGATGCCATAAGAAAACTATAGACACATAATTCTTATGAACATAAATGTAAAAATTATTAATACTAGCAAATTGGATCCAGCAACATATAAAAAGGGCTTATAAAGCATGACTAGTTGGCATTTATCCCAGCAATGCAAGTTTGGTTCTACATATGAAAATCAATCAATGTGATACACTATACTAATATAATAAAAGAAAAAAACACAGGAGTGTTCTCAAAGAAAGCAGGACAGGGATGGCCAAATAGGAACAGCTCCAGTCTTCAGCTCCCAGCGCGAGAGACACAGAAGACAGGTGATTTCTGCATTTTCAACTGAGGTACTGGATACATCTCACTAGGGAGTGCCGGACAATCGATGCTGGTCAGCTGCTGCAGCCCAACCAGAGAGAGCTGAAGCAGGGCAGGGCGAGGCATCGCCTCACCTGGGAAGTGCAAGGGGGAAAGCAATCCCTTTTCCTAGCCAGGGGAACACACAACACCTGGAAAATCAGGTAACTCCCACCCAATACAGTGCTCTACCAAGGCTCTTAGCAAACGGGCACACCAGAAGATTATATCCCACACCTGGCCGGGAGGGTCCCACGCCCGCCCATGGAGCCTCCCTCATTGCTAGCACAGCAGTCTGCGATCTAACTGCAAGGCAGCAGCCAGGCTGGGGGTGGGGC
>NW_012114566.1:8231990-8232251 GCF_000951035.1 Colobus angolensis palliatus
GTACCAGCCATTGCAAAAACATGCCAAAATGTAAAGACCATCGAGGCTAGGAAGAAACTGAATCAACTAATGAGCAAAATAACCAGTTAATTGGACTAAATGCTCCAATTAAAAGATACAGACTGGCAAACTGGATAAAGAGTCAGGACCCATCAGTTTCCTGTATTCGGGAGACCCATCTCACATTCAGAGACACACACAGGCTCAAAATAAAGGGATGGAGGAAGATCTACCAAGCAAATGGAGAACAAAAAAAAGCAG
>NW_012114566.1:8237661-8239811 GCF_000951035.1 Colobus angolensis palliatus
TTCTTTCTTTCTTTCTTTCTTTCTTTCTTTCTTTCTTTCTTTTTTTTAGACGGAGTCTCGCTCTGTCACCAGGCTGGAGTGCCGTGACGCAGCCTCGGCTCACTGCAACCTCCACCTCCTTGGTTCAAGCGATTCTCCTGCCTCAGCTTCCCTAGTAGCTGGGACTACAGGTGTGTGCCACCATGCCCAGCTAAATTTTTTTGTATTTTAATAGAGATGGCGTTTCACCATGTTGGCCAGGAAGATCTCGATCTCTTGACCTAGTGATCCGCCCACCTCGGCCTCCCAAAGTGCTGAGATTACAGGAGTGAGTCAGCGCACCCGGCCTGTAATGTTATATAGAGAAAAATCTAAGGAATTCACAAAAAGAAGTAGAAGAACTTGTAAATGGATTCAACACACTTGCAGTATATAAGATCAAAATACAAAATCAATTATATTTTTATGTGTCAACAGTAAGCATACAAAAATAAAATTAAAGAAATAATTTAATTGTATTTTTATACATTAACAATAAGCACACAAAAATAAAATAAAGAAAACAATTTAATTTATAATAACGAAAACAAAATGCTTAGAAATAAATTTATTTAAAGAAATGCAAGGCTGGGCACAGTGGTTCACAACTGTAATCCCAGCACTTTGGGAGTCTTAGGCGGGAAGATCACAAGGTCAGGAATTTGAGACCTGCCTGGCCAACATAGTGAAACCCAGTCTCTGCTAAAAATACAAAAATTAGCCAGGCATGGAGGTGCACACCTGTAGTCCCAGGTATTCAGGGGGCTGAGACAGGAGAATCACTTGAACCTAGGAGGAGGAGGCTGTGGTAAGCTGAGATAGTGTCACTGCTCTCGAACTTAGGAAACAGAGTGAGACTCCATCTCATCTCAAAAGAAGAAGAAGTCTCAGAAATAAATTTTCATATTTATCATCAATTTACTCTTCACAATGACGCTGAAGCCATTCAATGGTGAAAGAATAGTCCTTTTAATAAATGGTGCTGGAATCGGATATCCATATGAATTCATAGGCAAAAGAAGACAGCTGAAGCACTACCTCACACCATATACAAAATGTAACTCCAACTGCATCATAGATCTAATATAATAGCTAAAACTATGAAGATCTTAGGAGACATAATTGAACTTTTATAACCTTGGGTTTTCAATGGTTTCTTAGAGATGATATCAAAAGCATGCGTGACAAAAGAAAAAAACAAGTAAATTAATTTGAACAAAATTTAATTATTTCTTCTTCAAAGGAAAGCATCAAGCAAAGAAAAAGACAACCGATAAAAGATTTGCAAATCATACATCTGGTAACATTTTATACAGACTACAAAAGAAATTTGTACAACTCAACAATAAAATTCAACCGATTTATCAATGGGCAATTTTTAATTGCTGTTTCTCCTAAGAAGATATATGAGTGGTCAGTAAACACACGAATATATACTTAACATCATGAGCCATTAGGAAATGCAAAACAAAAGCAAAATGAACTGTTGCTTTATGCTCACTAGAATGGTTAAAATAAAAAAAGATAGTGAACAACAAATGCTGATGAGAATGCAGAGATTTTGAAATCCTCATTCATTACTGTTGAGATTATAAAATGGTGCAGTCACTTCAGAAAACAGTGTTTCAATACCTCAAAGTGTTAAACATAAACCATATGTCACAGCAATTATACTTCTAGGTATATTCCCAAGAGAAATAAAACCATGAATCTCTGCAAAAAAAATTGTACACAAATGTTCATCTTGCATTGTAGCCAAAAAGTGGGAAAAAAAGTTCATCAGCTGATAAATGGATAAACAAAAATGTATATTCATATAAGAAATATTATTTGGCAATAAAAACAAATGAAGTACTAGTACATCATACAGAATAAATGAAATTTAAAAATACTATACTAAGAGAAAGAGGTCAGTCAGAAGAATGTATATTATATGAATGCATTGATATAAAATTTCCAGAATAGGGAATTCCATAGGGAGAGAAAGCAGATTAGTAATTGCCAGGGATTGGAGGGACGACAGAGTGGGGGTGGCTGCCAGTGAGTATGGGACTCCTTTGTGGGGTGATGAAAATATTTTAAACTTTGATAATGGCAATGGATGACTGCATAACTCTGTGAATATACTAAAA
>NW_012114566.1:8239861-8242491 GCF_000951035.1 Colobus angolensis palliatus
ATTTAATTATTTCTTCTTCAAAGGAAAGCATCAAGCAAAGAAAAAGACAACCGATAAAAGATTTGCAAATCATACATCTGGTAACATTTTATACAGACTACAAAAGAAATTTGTACAACTCAACAATAAAACTCAACCGATTTATCAATGGGCAATTTTTAATTGCTGTTTCTCCTAAGAAGATATATGAGTGGTCAGTAAACACACGAATATATACTTAACATCATGAGCCATTAGGAAATGCAAAACAAAAGCAAAATGAACTGTTGCTTTATGCTCACTAGAATGGTTAAAATAAAAAAAGATAGTGAACAACAAATGCTGATGAGAATGCAGAGATTTTGAAATCCTCATTCATTACTGTTGAGATTATAAAATGGTGCAGTCACTTCAGAAAACAGTGTTTCAATACCTCAAAGTGTTAAACATAAACCATATGTCACAGCAATTATACTTCTAGGTATATTCCCAAGAGAAATAAAACCATGAATCTCTGCAAAAAAAATTGTACACAAATGTTCATCTTGCATTGTAGCCAAAAAGTGGGAAAAAAAGTTCATCAGCTGATAAATGGATAAACAAAAATGTATATTCATATAAGAAATATTATTTGGCAATAAAAACAAATGAAGTACTAGTACATCATACAGAATAAATGAAATTTAAAAATACTATACTAAGAGAAAGAGGTCAGTCAGAAGAATGTATATTATATGAATGCATTGATATAAAATTTCCAGAATAGGGAATTCCATAGGGAGAGAAAGCAGATTAGTAATTGCCAGGGATTGGAGGGACGACAGAGTGGGGGTGGCTGCCAGTGAGTATGGGACTCCTTTGTGGGGTGATGAAAATATTTTAAACTTTGATAATGGCAATGGATGACTGCATAACTCTGTGAATATACTAAAATCCACTGAGTTATACATTTTTAAATGGCAGATTTTATGATATGAAAATCATGCTGCAAAAAGCCATTATAAAAGTGTTATAAAAAATAAAAAGAGTGGAAGCAAGAAACTTTTATTTACCCTCATGTTATTTGCCCCAATGTCTTTGATCTAAAAATTACAATACGGTATTATGAATTCAGAATATTATTAATAACTTTATTCTTTACAATAAGTGCTTATATTTCTATTAAAATATTTGTAAAGTTAATGTATTTTATAATTAGTTGACTCTAGCTCAAGTTTTCTAAAAAGCAGGAACTAAGACAAGGATTATGATAGCCACATACTGTTTGAGTAGCGTAAGTTCTGGTGTGCAAGGGTAAGGAATAGGTAAGAAAGATGAAAATTAAAACAATAGCATATCCTAATGCAGTTGGGGTTTGGGATTATCTTCTGCGAAGATATTGTGAAGATGTATTTAATGATTGTGTTGGTGGAATTTGGATTAAAATTAAATAGAAAACAAAGATAAAATTCAGAGCTGCCATAAACTCAAATGTGCATATTGCAATAGCATAAAAACACAGAAAGAATCCATAATAAATTATATGTTAAACAAAATTTTAAAAATATTTATTTTGTTTGAATATATAGAAATTGTCTAGTGGTATGAGGAACTTGCTTATACTGGTTCAAGGTTGCATTTGCATATTTTCAGGAATTTTGCAAGACATCTCTTCAAACATTGGTAATTTTGAAGTAAGCTGTAGCAGGAGCATTTACACCATAAAAATTGTCAAGCCACACATCAAAGCTCTTCCTTTCCCCATGAAAGTCAGTTGCTAAACATATATTTTTTAAAATTATACTTTAAGTTCTAGGGTACATGTGCACAATGTGCAGGTTTGATACAAAGGTGTACATGTGCCATGTTGGTTTGCTGCACCAATCAACTCGTCATTTGCATTAGGAATTTCTCCTAATGCTATCCCAGTCCCCCACTCCCCAACAGGCCCCAGTGATGTTCCCTGCCCTGTGTCCAAGTGACCTCATTGTTCAATTCCCAACTATGAGTGACAACATGCAGTGTTTGGTTTTCTGTCCTTGTAATAGTTTACTGAGAATGATGGTTTCCAGCTTCATCCATGTCCCTGCAAAGGACATGAACACATCCTTTTTTATGGCTGCATAATAGTCCATGGTGTATATATGCCACATTTTCTTTATCCAGTCTATAATTGATGGACATTTGGGATGGTTCCAAGTCTTTGCTATTGTGAATAGTGCTGCAATAAACATACGTGTGCTTGTGTCTTTGTCGTAGCATGATTTATAATCCTTTGGGTATATACCCAGTAATGAGATCACTGGGTCAAATGGTATTTCTACTTCTAAATCCTTTGGGTATCGCCACACTGTCTTCCACAATGGTTAAACTAATTTACACTCCCACCAACAGTGTAAAAGTGTTCCTATTTCTCCACTCTATAATTGATGGACATTTGGGATGGTTCCAAGTCTTTGCTATTGTGAATAGTGCTGCAATAAACATACGTGTGCTTGTGTCTTTGTCGTAGCATGATTTATAATCCTTTGGGTATATACCCAGTAATGAGATCACTGGGTCAAATGGTATTTCTACTTCTAAATCCTTTGGGTATCGCCACACTGTCTTCCACAATGGTTAAACTAATTTACACTCCCACCAACAGTGTAAAAGTGTTCCTATTTCTCCAC
>NW_012114566.1:8242541-8342283 GCF_000951035.1 Colobus angolensis palliatus
TTCTAAATCCTTTGGGTATCGCCACACTGTCTTCCACAATGGTTAAACTAATTTACACTCCCACCAACAGTGTAAAAGTGTTCCTATTTCTCCACGTCCTCTCCAGCATCTGTTATTTCCTGACGTTTTAATGATTGCCATTCTAACTGGTGTGAGATGCTATCTCATTGTGGTTTTGATCTGCATTTATCTGATGACCAGTTGTGAGCATTTTTTCATGTGTCTGTGGGCTGCATAGATATTTTCTTTTGAGAAGTGTCTGTTCATATCCTTTGCCCCAACTTTTTGATGGGATTTTTTTTTTTTTTGTAAATTTGTTTGAGTTCTTTGCAGTTTCTGGATATAAGCCCTTTGTCAGATGGGTAGATTGTAAAAATTTTTTCCCGTTCTGTAGGTTGCCTGTTCACTCTGATGGTAGTTTCTTTTGCCATGCAGGAGCTATTTAGTTTAATTCGATCCCATTTGTCATTTTTGGCTTTTGTTGCCATTGTTTTTGGTGTTTTAGTCATGAAGTCCTTACCCATGCCTGTGTCCTGAATGGTGTTCTAGGGTTTTTATGGTTTTAGGTCAAATACTTAAGTCTTTAATCCATCTTGAATTACTTTTTGTATAAGGTGTAAGGAAGAGATCCAGTTTCAGCTTTCTACATATGGCTAGCCAGTTTTCCCAGCACTATTTATTAAATAGGGAATCCTCTCCCCATTTCTTGTTTTTGTCAGTTTGTTAAAGAGCAGATGGTTGTAGATGTGTAGTGCTATTTCTGAGGCCTCTGTTCTGTTCCATTGGTCTATATATCTGTTTTGGTACCAGTACCATGCTGTTTTGGTTACTGTAGCCTTGTAGTATAGTTTGAAGTCAGGTAGTATCATGCCTCCAGCTTTGTTCTTTTTGCTTAAGATTGTTTTGTCAATGCGGGCTCTTTTTTGGTCCTATATGAACTTTAAAGAAGTTTCTTCCAATTTTGTGAAGAAAATCACTGGTAGCTTGATGGGAGTGACATTGAATCTATAAATTACCTTCAGCAGTATGGCCATTTTCACGATATTGATTCTTCCTCTCCATGAGCATGGAATGTTCTTCCATTTTTTTGTGTCCTCTTTTACCTCGTTGAGCAGTGGTTTGTAGTTCTCCTTGAAGAGGTCCTTCACATCCCTCGTAAGTTGGATTCCTAGATATTTTATTCTCTTTGTAGCAATTGGGAATGGGAGCTCACTCATGATTTGGCTCTCTGTTTGTCTGTTATTAGTGTATAGGAATGCTTGTGATTTTTGCACATTGATTTTGTATCTTGAGACTTTGCTGAAGTTGCTTATCAGAACTCAGGATTAAGAAACTCACTCAAAAATGCACAACTACATGGAAACCAAACAACTTGCTCCTGAATGACTATTGGGTAAATAATGTAATGAAGGGAGAAATAAAGATGTTCTTTGAAACCAATGAGAACAAAGACACAAAGTTCCAGAATCTATGGGACACATTTAAAGCAGTGTGTAGAGGGAAATTTACAGCACTAAATGCCCACAAGAGAAAGCAGAAAAGAACCAAAATCAACACCTTAACATCACAATTAAAAGAAATAGAGAAGCAAGAGAAAACAAATTCAAAAGCTAGCAGAAGGCAAGAAATAGCTAAGATCAGACCAAAGCTGAAAGAGATAGAGACACAAAAATAACTTCCAAAAAACCAATGAATCCAGTAGCTGTTTTTTTGAAAATACCAACAAAATTGATAGACCACTAGCAAGACTAATAAAGAAGAAAAGAGAGAAAAATCAAATAAATGCAATAAAAATGATAAAGGGGATATCATCACCAATCCCTCAGAAATACAAACTACCATCAGAGAATACTGTAAACACCTCTATGCAAATAAACTAGAAAATCTAGAAGAGATGGATACATTCCTGGACACATACACCCTCCCAAGATTAAACCAGGAAGAAGCTGTATCTCTGAATAGACCAATAACAGGCTCTGAAATTGAGGCAATAATTAATAGCCTACCAAACAAAAAAAGTCCAGGACCAGATGGATTCATAGCCAAATTCTACCAGAGGTACAAAGAGGAGTTCATATCATTACTTCTGAAATTATTCCAATCAATAGAAAAAGAGAGAATCCTCTCTAACTCATTTTATGAGGCTGACATCATCCTGATACCAAAGCCTGGCAGAGACACAACAAAAAAAAAAGAATTTTAGACCAATATCCCTGATGAACATCGATGCAAAAATCCTCAATAAAATACCGGAAAACCGAATCCAGCAGCACATCAAAATGCTTATCCACATCAATCAGGTCAGCTTCATCCCTGGGATGCAAGGCTAGTTCAACATACACAAATCAATAAACATAATCCATCACATAAACAAAACCAATGATAAAACCATATGATTATCTCAGTAGATGCAGAAAAGGCCTTCAACAAAATTCAGAAGCCCTTCGTGCTAAAACCTCTCAATAAACTAGATATTGATGGAATGTATCTCAAAATAATAAGAGCTATTTATGACAAACCCACAGCCAATATCATACGGAATGGGCAAAAACTGGAAGCATCCCCTTTGAAAACTGGCACAACAATGCCCTCTCTCACCACTCCTATTCAACATAGTGTTGGAAGTTCTGGCCAGGACAATCAGGCAAGAGAAGGAAATGAAGGATATTCAAATAGGAAAAGAAGTCAAATTGTCCCTGTTTGCAGATGACATGATCGTATATTTAGAAAACCCCATCACCTCAGTTGCTAAATATTTACTAGCAAGCCACAAATAGTAACTTTCCAAGTGAAATGCAAACAAATAATATTTAAGATTTATTTTCTTAAAAGAGTGGCTGACAATGAAAATTTATTGTCTGACTTATAGGCCAAGATTAATGATGAGATTGATACTAAATGATGGCAAATTACTAAAATAGCATTAGAAGTTTTTATTATAGGGGTATTTTCATTACATGTGCAGATGCATTATGCCTATTTGTGAAAATTTAATAGGTATAAAAGAAAAAATAGATTTTGTCTATATATCTTATTTACAATGTCTCCCTTATTCTTTATATCTATTTTTAGAAAGGCAGTAGTATAGAAACTATGATGTTAGCCAAATTATATTATTACTTGATATGCAGAATGACTTATGTATTTTGTCCCCCCAAAACACTAATTACTGTAAATCTTCACTGTTTATTCTGCCAACAATCATCTCATTCGATGGTGCAAAATGTTCCAGGCCTTTTCTAACTCAAAATAAAGTCACACCAGAGTTATCACAGCAATCTTATCCATCCATTGATTTCTCGTCAGCTGAAGGATTGACTTCAAGGCATCTTCTAGTTCTTCGGGGTTTTATTTGGATTATAAGATTGAAGGCTTTGTGTCTTTGTATTTCATGAAAGTAATTACTACCGATTCTTCATTCTTGGGACATAATATTACTAGAGTTGTCAAAGTTCAGCTGGTGATCATGCGAAATAAAAGTGCTTTTGTTACATGGTTCTATCTTCTGGAATCCATTAATAAATCTTTTTCTATTTTTAATATTTTATCTAAAATCTGTTTTAAAATCACTTAAACATTGCTTTTTACTATATTGATTTTTCCTTTTAGGTGGTTAGTATATTTCATTTAAAAAATATGATAAATGTTAAGTGTATTGGAAAGTGCCTACATAAAAGTGCTTTATAAAATATATATTGTTACACTCTTAACAACTTCCAGCAAACAATCGAGAATAAATGACTTTTAAAGACTATGTCAACTATATATGGGATAGAAAATATTTTTATGTTAATGCAATTTCATCAAGTGGAAACTAAAAAAATATTTCATAATTTATATGAAATAAAGGTAACAATAGCTGCTTTAATCTTATATATCAAAATCTTTTGGAATCTTTATCTTTAAAAAAATAACTCTAAAGGTTTAAATCTAATTTATTATTATTATTATTTGAGATGGGGTCTCCTTTTGTTCCCCAGGCTGGAATGCAGTGGCGGGAGCATTACAGCTCACTTACAGCCTCAACATCCCAGGCTCAAGCAAATCCCTTACTTGAGGTTCCAAAGTAGCCTGGACTGCAGACACATCAACACACGTGGCTATTTTATTTTTTTAAGAAAATTGTTGAGACAAGTCTCATTATGTTGTCCGGGATGGTCTTTAATTCCTGGGCTCAAGCAGTCTTCTTGCCTCGGCCTCCCAAAATGCTGGGATTATAGGCATTAGCCACTGCACCCAGCTAAAATCTAACAGATTTTATTATTGCACTTGAAAGCCAGTTGAATTTGAGTATTTGTGACTTTATCAGATTACTACATTTTTGCATATATTGTGTTTTTTTTCTGGTTAAGCTTGAGAGTTACGAGTTTTGTTTATTTTTGGAAGACAAATATGTGAGTAATAGGGAATAAAGTATTCCCCTCCCTTGAAAGTGTTTTCTGCCACTTCACCATGAATATATATAAATGTATTGTATAACCACATAGGAGATCTTGAAACTGCCAGGTTCCTTCTGAACTTAATATAATTTTGTTTAATAGAGACACTTGTTGCTGAGATACTTTGAATCCTGGAGAGAGAAAAAAAAACAAAACTGAAGGTGATGAAATCATAATCAAATTTAAATGTAGAAGGTAGAATCAGTCATTGAGGAGAGTCCCATATATGCCTTAGCCTCACTCCTACAAAAGTGGATAAAACTTCCTCTCAGAACTGAAGAGCAATCACTGGTACCAGTTTTAAAGAGACAGAAACCTTTCTCAGGGCTAAAAGGCAGCAGGAGTAGTAATAACATCAGTTGGAACCTTGATACACATCAAAGGAAATGAAGCCCTATGGCTGAGAAAATTACATGGATACCATAGACCAATAATTTTAAATATTAAAAGGCTCTTTTCAAGCTAAGGACAATTTGTAGTTATAAGCGGACAGCCCAAGGTTAGCTAGTACTGAGAAAAAATCAGTCCCTTGAATCCAAGACTTTTTTTTTTTTACCTTCAAGCCTCCTAAGAATTAAAATGACTCATCTAATCCTTACTGATTAATGTAATATTTTTCCACAGAAAATATTTTCCTATATATACATATACAGAAAATACAGTACATTTCTGAAAATATACAGAAAAATATTTTCCTGTATGTGTGTGCTCTCACATCAACTTGTGTACATATATTTAAAATAAAATTTCATCCATCCATTTTTATATTATGTATTAGAGAGCAGTGCCAATTTTTTTTAATAGAAATAGAAATGCATTGTTGATTGGAGGTGTCTCTAGCCTATTTCAAACCTCATGTTTAAGTTGATATTCAAATTTGAAGTCTCATTTTCTTTCTTAATAAAAGCCATCTCATTTAGCCACCAGTCTATGCTTTCGTTGTGTCAACCTGATAATATAAGCAGATAGAGGTTCTGATTTATGATGGGTTTTCTTAAAAGATGGCTTGCATGTAACTCCTCAGTCTAGAGCATTTGCTTGCTTGGTTTCTAACAAAGGCTCATTAAAATGAGTGAAACTAATATAAAACTTACCTTGAAACAGTTCCCTGGCTGAACTCCACTCTCAAAGGATTTTCTAATTTGCAATTTTTATTTAAGACTTTGACCAAGATATTAAAAAGAAATAACACATAGGACTCTCTGCAAATAGTTGATACTCTTTCAAAAGTGAAATAGATTCATGGTACTTGGATTATTAAGACATTCATGTTCATTTAATTTATTCATAAAAGGAGAAAATTCAGGATGGGCGCAGTGGCTCACGTCTGTAATCCCAGCACTTTGGGAGGCTGAGACGGGTGAATCACCTGAGGTTGGGAGTTCAAGACCAGCCTGACCAACAGGGAGAAACTCTACTAAAAATAAAAAATTAGCTGGGCGTGGTGGCTCATGCCTGTAATCCCAGCTACTTGGGAGTCTGAGGCAGGAGAATCGCTTGAAATCAGGAGGCAGAGGTTGCGGTGAGCCGAGATCACGCCATTGCACTCCAGCCTGGGCAACAAGAGAGAAACTCTGACTTAAAAAATAAAAAGAAAAATAAAAAGAATTCAACATGATTTATCACTAATTAAATGGCATTCTGAAAATTATAATTTAGTAAATATTTGCTACTTCCAAATATTGGGGCAATGTGGTACATAGATTTGAATAATAAACTAGATTTTGAAACCAGGTGATGATTGGACATATGCATAAAACTTTGCAAGTTTCCCTTTCCTAATATGATTGTTTGATGTGAACAAATTAAGCTCCTTGATTATGTTTTTAGCTTCTATTTTCTCTCATTTTTACATAGAGTACAGTTTAAGCATATATTTATTATCTTCTTCTGTCTGAAGTTTAAGAAATGAAGTAAAGTCCCAGTAAACACCCTTCTTAGTGTCTGAGTTGTACTTCAATTAACTGAGTTTCTTATCAAATTAGGGTGATGATAAGATTAGATTTTAACATGTAAAAATATTTCTAAAATATGTTTGTCATTTTTTTCTATCTTAATATACTGAATTTAACATTTTTGTGTAAATTATTGATTTTTACTGTACCTCAGGGTTGTCAACTTGAACATGAATTTTAATTTTTCAAAGCTAGATGGAAAATATTAGGCTATTAATGCTGTAACTTCAGGATGTACGTGAGAAGCTGCTTTATAAACAAATTCCTGAATCAGTTTGTTTTCCTGGATTATTGGCTTCCTCCTCAGAAAATAGTATAGAAAAGTTCTCTTTAAATCTTATTATTTAAGGAAGATTTCTATTGGTTGGAATTCACTTAAAGTTTCATTAAAAAATTATAAGTAACCCAAAAAAGAATACATTATTGTTAAAAACAGTGACTCTCTAGATTCTTGACTTAACTTTTTTAAAAGACAAGAGATGTGGCTAATTTCATGGTTTCTTAGGAAAACAGAAAGGCCACTAGAGGTTTTGCAATAACTTCTTATTGCCAACTCCATCTGATTATGGATCCATAAGTGATTTGACACACCAAGGGAGTCACCTAAACCACATTTTGATAATGGACCTATGTCCCACTTTAACTTTTGTGTGCTAGTTAACAGGGAAATTTGTGTGTAAACTGACTATGTAAGTGACCCTGCTCAGCTACCTAATTATGTACCTATGGCTGAACTGTCCTAAGTAGAGTTCACCAATGCTTTAATCAAAAAAAAAAAAAAAAAACTAATATGACTAGGTCAACACTGTACCAATAGAAGTTTTATACCGGGATAGCTCAGACCACACGTGTAGTACAGCAAAAGTGCCATCTGGAAGTAATTCACTGTTATTGCTTCTTATCAGGACTGCTGAAAACTTTTTTTAAAAAAATCAAGTATAAATGAATCATTTTAACAGACTGATGTATGCTCATTAAACTATAAAAACTTGTCAGGTGATCATCTTACCATGCAAATTAGAAGTCTAATAGAAGTAAGCTAGATTATGTGAGCCCATAGGATGAGCGTGACATGTGATGGGAGGAATCAACTGGAATCTGTCTGCGTTATACCAGGAAATTACATATTCTACTTAAAGTAAAATAAACACTTGACAAAGCTGTTAATCATCCCTAGTGGAAAGGATTTACAGATTCAATATTAAGATGATGAGCTTCCCACTGGTCTTAGAAGCACTGTAGTCAAATGAATCCATTTTCCTCTGAAATCATTTAGATAAAAATTATATTCGCATTGAAGAATATGAATGACTTGAATGCTAAAATGTCACTTTAAAAATGCATTGTCCCTTCTGTGGGCTCCTATTAGATTTCAGTTAATATTTGGTTAAGAAAGAAAGACGTCTAAAATCAATCTACTTTCCTGAATGGGGAATAACAAGCCTGTATATTTTCTGTGAAAAAGAGAGTGATACTAGGACTGACAACAGAGGCAAGTACATACATAGCTCAAATTCACTTCATATTTATGCATGTAACTCAGTCATAAAATAATACACATTTTCATCTTGAGATTACTTCATAAAGCCTCCCTCTAACATTTTAGGGTAAATTGAAATAATCCTTCAGTGATAACATATTTGGAAATTTACCTGCAGTGATATTGTAGCTGGTAACTCTTATAAAAACAAACAATCTTTAGAAGTTACCCATTCACAAAGAAATTATAGAATTTAGTGATTAAGGATGTGTGCAGTGCAGTACAAGTGCATTTGTTTCCTAGGAAACAAACTACTACTGTGCCACTGAAGAAATTTATAAGCATTAAAATATTCTGTAATCAGGCCCCAGGAGAACATATTAAATTTTTTGAAAGGAATAAATATTTGATGTCCTAACCATTTTTAAATATACTTGTAGATGAGGCCTGCTGTCAAGGGGCCATGTTTTTAGGATGAGAAAACATAATATTATAGATGAATCAAGAACATGCTTTGACATGGCTAATCCAAGTGACAGTATTAATCCAGGTATCAGCCTGAAAGATTAAAGTCATTCAAAACCATGCAGTGGGAATGACGACTACAATAAGGCAAATGTAAACTAATTTTGGAATAAACACTTAGAGGCAGGGATGAAAGGATATCAATTTAAAACACACCTTCTTTAAATCAAGAGGGAGCAATGAAAGAAAAAATTAACTTATTATCAGGAAGTGCTATTACAGGTGGCCAGACTAAGCAACGAGAGATCTACATGACGCTATTTGCTGCGTAAAGACAAAACAGTTCCAAAACACTTTTGCATGCCTACCATGATGCCTGAAATCTTCACTACTCAGTAATATCTATGAAAAGTCTTCTGGATCTTTTTAACTGATGAATGAGGCTAAAAGAGCTTCATATGGGGTTATATTACAGAGGAACAGAGAAGACAAAGATTTGGATCTAGCCTCAGTGCTCTCATCTGTAAAATAGAGATTATGATATCTACCTCACAGGGTTGTTGAAGGATATGTTATTTTGAGATTCAACAGATGATGTAAAATAAATATCTTGTACATAATAGGCACTCAATACATGGTAATAGCTTTTATCTTTATCACTGAAAAAAGAGTCAAACATTATTAAGAAGTACTTGCATTTAAGAAATTACTATGCATGCTGTCTTCATTCTACAAGTGAACTTTTGAAAAGATTAGATGGAAAATATAAACAAATGCATATATGGTATATAATACATCTGATAATTTTTCCTCTGAAGAAAAAATAGAAAAAAATCGGGGAGAGATAGAAGGTTCCATTTTATATATGATGAACAGAGAAGGATATTATCTGCATAGAGTATTTGAGAAGAGACCTAAAATTGAAGGGGTAAATGTTCCAATGACTGGCAGAAGAGTATTACAGGTAGAAAAACACAGTGCAAAGCCATTGAGGATTGAACATGGTTGCTTGAGCAAGAAGCAAAAGGAACAATGCATGGTTAAAAATGGTTAAAAACAAAAGTGGAGATAAAACCAGAAAGAAACAAGTTAGGAGGTACTTAGGAGTCAGCAACTATTAGGGTTTTGAGTCCATAGTAAGGTCTTTGGATGATGTTTTACGTGAGATGAGAAGTTATTAGAAGATTTTGTTCAGATAATAATGTTAGCTAACTTGTCTTTGATCCGTAGGGTATAGAGTAGGATGTTTAATTGATGAATGGAGTTGTAAAGCCAAGGAAAGGATTTTAGCGCTGTCCAGCAGGAAATGGAATAAGTGACTGGTGTGAGAAGCTATATGCCTTTTACTGTTTGAGGATACTGGGTACCTCTGAGTAGCAGACTTTAAAAGGGAGTGGAAGAGTTTTTTAAATCCTGACTGTTGCATTTTATGGACAATATATGTATCTTCAGGACACAACCTCCAGATATGGCAATAGCATTATGGATAAATGTGGATCTACACGTCTATTTCACGTAGACTTTGCTCCATTGCTGGAAATATCATTTGTCTTTTTCTCCAATAATCTTGTGTGGCCACAAACACTGGTAGTCACACATGCTCCTCATTAAAGAAAAAGAAATATTCAGAGGTCAACTTTTGTCGTTATCATCTCTGCAACGTACAGATGGAGAACAGCATTATGGATAAATGTGGATCTACACGTCTATTTCACGTAGACTTTGCTCCATTGCTGGAAATATCATTTGTCTTTTTCTCCAATAATCTTGTGTGGCCACAAACACTGGTAGTCACACATGCTCCTCATTAAAGAAAAAGAAATATTCAGAGGTCAACTTTTGTCGTTATCATCTCTGCAACGTACAGATGGAGAACAGCATGGTGTATGTGGGGAAACAAAATATTTAAAATTTGAGGCTAGAGCAGGAATTGGGGTTTGTTTTCATTTGGGAAATTGTGAGATATTTTATTTTACAGTCTTGCTTTGTTCAGAAGGCCTCTCAGCCAAGAGAGAAAATTATTAAAATTGATCTAAGCAAATACTTTCCAGTGGCAAAGTCCCATGAATATTCGGACACAAGTACTCATTTATTTAATAAGCAAGATATAAAATATATAATCATGGCTCAAAATGAGACTGTACACATTAGAGAAGCAAGTTGAGTAGGATAGTATAAGAAAAAGATTTAAAAACAGATGGCAGATGTAAAATACATATATGTGCATGAAAAATCAAAGAAAATAGGTGGCCATTTCATCATGAAATGACATATAAATACCTATATCAGGCAAGTTAGAACTGTATATATCATGAAGAGAAATTCTGAATTATTTATGAAGACTCATGTAATTTCTGTTTATCTCATCTACATAAAATACCTACAGTTTGCAGAGTATCTGTATTGGATCTTTGGCATTCACTTTGGCATCATACCTTGTTTTTGGCATCTACTCAGGAGAGGACAAGGAATGGAACTAAGGCTGGTGGCATGTTAAGCTGTAGCTGTTTTAGCAGAAATGCATGGTGAGGTTGGAACAAAACCTGATGACTCAGATCCTCTGGCCCCTGATCAGTGAGTTTCATCAAATATATATATGAACACTAACACCCTACATAATAAAGAAAGAAAAAAATCATAGTTACAAATTGAAAGTAAAAGTCCCAGCAGGTATTAGAATTGCTCTGTCCAAAACAATAACCACTAATCTTAGGCGACCATGCCATGCTTGAAATGCGGCTGGTCTGAATTGAGATGTTTCGTAAGTGCAAAACACACATTTGATACGGATTACATGCAAAAAAAGAATGTAATATATCTCATTAATAATTTTATGTTGATTACATGTGAAATGATAATATGAATACTTTTATTTCAGCAAGATATGATTTTAAAATTCAATTCAACTGTCTCTGCTTACTTTTTAAAAATAACTACTAGAAATTTTAACATTGCATATAGCTAGTACTTGTGGCTTGCATCATACTTCTATTGGACAATGTTGTATTAGAACTTCATTGGTTTTGGCCAGGTGTGTTGGCTCACATCTGCAATGCTAGGACTTTGGGAGGTCAAGGTGGGTGGGTCACTTGAGGTCAGAGTTCAAGACCAGCCTGGCCAACATGGTGAAACCCCATCTCTACTAAAAATACAAAAAATTAACTGGGTCTGGTAGCACGTGTCTGTAATCCCAGCTATTTGGGAAGCTGAGGCAGGAGAATCACTTGAACCTGGAGGCAGAGGTTGCTTTCAGCTGAGATTGTGCCATTGCACTCTAGCCTGGTAGACAGATTGAAATATTTTGAAATATTTTTATTTCAAAAAAATAACAAAATAAAAAATAAAAAAGAACTTCATTGGGCTGGGCTTTAGTTTGGCTGATGAATATACTGGGGGACAAAAAATGTGTTAGCTAGGATGAAAGAAGTATTACTTTGGTGTCAAATCTGAGTCTAAGTGTATGTAAGCTATATACACACAGTCCTTAACTTAATGATGGTTTGATTTAACAATTTTCTGACTTTACAATGGTGCAAAATGAATCGCATTCAGTAGAATTTGTACTTCGAGTACTCGTAAAAACTTCTGTCTTTCACTTTAAGTAGTGTTTAATAAATTACATGAGCTATTCAATGCTATTATAAACTAGGCTTTTTGTTAGATGATTTTGCCCAATTGTGGGCTAATGTAAATGTTCTGAGAATGTTTAAGGTAGGGTAGGTTGAGCTATGATGTTCTGTAGAATAAGTGTACTAAGTGCATTTTTGACTTATGATACTTTCAACTTATGATGAGTTTATCAGGAAATAACTCCATCTTTAAGTTGAAGAGCAATTGTACTTTAAAACTTATGTCATCATGGATCTTTTATTTAATTTATCTGAAGTTAAGGGACTTTTAATCTATAAATAAAAGTAATAATATTGGAGGCTTAAGGTTATGAAATGTACTTAGCACAGTCCCTGTTTCATAATAAGGCAAATTTGTTTTTTCTTGTAGGACTAGAAAAGAGAAAACTAAACTCAGCACATCCTCCCTCTAATAGCTAGTATTATGTTGGCAGACATATCTGTTAGTTTCTCTTGGCTTCCGTTAACTAAGATGTAAAAGGGAGATAATAATCTTATAATTGTTTTGAACATAGATGCCTTTGCAAATGGATTTTCTGAACTCTTTTTACTCTAAATGTTCAAATATTAATTATTGTATTTCAGATAACTCAAATATTTAAAATATAAAAAAAAATCCCAGGAGTTCTGGGATTTTCTTCAGGATTTGAAATTTTAAAAATGTAAGTAAAATCTGGCAAAAATTATCTACTTGATAAGAATGACATATATTTGACATCATTAAAATAGTGACTAGCATATTTTATCTTCAACCTTTTTAATTAAAATTAAAAGATCTACTACTCTTTAATTTTAAAAGCTTTTGTAATATGGCAGGTTTTCTTTGCATTTGAGAAAAATGTTGCAAAATGTTGCCTCCCATAAAGTCATAGATATTTCTCTTTGATAACCTGTTTTTGTTGTTTTTAAAAGTAAAGATTTTTTTTCCAATAAATACATTTAACGCTTTCATATCAACACTGGCTGTAATTTGAAGAGCAAAATTTGCCTGATGCCAAAGGAACTTACTTAGCAGACACTTGTGCTAACAATTTAAAGGTTAATTCTCCCCTTTATTTTTTAATAAGATGATAAATGGTTATTTCTAAAGTATGTATAGATTGTTCTCCCTTCTTTCCTTTATAAAGCATTGTTACCTAAATATGGAGAGGAAGAAATTTGGGCAGCTGACCTATGTTCCATTTTATCCCCAATTATGGGGGTAAAGGGAGAGTTCACAGGCTAAAAGAAAAAAGAAGGAAAGTGACCTGGACCCATGGGCAAACAGACTAACAAACAGCATCTACTAGAAAAAAAATTCTTAACTCTTAAACGCTTTGAGTAGGATGTTCCTGGTTGAGGGCTGCTTATGGAAAAAACAACAAGAGTAACAATCAGCCTAAATCTAGGTAATTATGTCTCCCTAAATGTCATACAAGCTGTATAATATATAATATTAAGATATACACAAAAATAAGATGAAGATGTATCATAACTTAAATATTTCCTGCTGTGTAAGGTATCCAGCATCTATTATAGACATCATATATTATGTGTATGTGTGTGTGTATGTTATGTGTACAGGGACCTCAGATATCATTCTGAGACAGACAGTGCATTCCAATGTAGATAGAAAGACCCTTGAATACCCACCGTGTTTTCCCAGATCTCTCCTCATTTTGCTTGTACTTCTTTATCAATTAATTCTTCTAAATTTTTTTTTTTTATAAAGATGAGGTCTTACTACATTGCCCAGGCTGGACTTGAACTCTTGAGCTCAAGTGATCTTCCCACTTCAGCCTCCCAAAGTGCTAGGATTACAGCCATGAGACACTGCACCCAGCCTATTAATTAAATTTTAAAATCATTAGTAACATTTGATACTGGCTAAGATTCACGTAACATTGATTTAATAATCTCCTCTTTGGTTTAGTTCAGATTACATTATGAAGAAGGTTTCACTTCCATGATGACTGTTTTTTGTATATGAGTTAAAAAGAGAAAAGTGAATCCTTTCCATAGGCTAAATCAGACCAACATTGGATATTAATGATGCCTAATTTCTATTTTTCTATCTATGCAACATGTAATTAGTCCTCACTTTCTGTGCTCATTCAATGTATGTGACATGTGGAAGCCCTTAGTACTGAAATATTAGATAAGCAAATGTATGTAATCCAATAATTTTTCAGATTTTCAATGTAAAAGAATTTGTAACTAGAATTGTAGATAATAACAATTACAAAGGTAATGTAATGAACTAATCCACATCTAGGGAACCACCAGTTTCTCTGCTACTTCTCTTTCACCTATATAGACTGGTAAAGTAGTGAGTTCTCTATTCTTAAAACATCTCCCTGTTCTTAAATGGCTATGAGTGCATACTTGGAGTATATATACCTTTCTAGAGCATATTAATAGTTTTTATAGATAAAAATAAGATCTATAATGTGTATATAGAGCTGCACCGCTTGGATAATAAGCAAGGAAGTATTTAGGGTTCGTGGGGAAGAGGGAGAGGATAGGACTCATGAACATGAAACATGACTAACACCTAAGAAGACTAAAGAGCCAATGAGCACAGTGGTTCTTTCTTTTTACTTTTTTTCCTTAATTCCTTCCTAAGTTAATAAGTTGTAAAAACAGGCTTTGGAAACTACTGAATTTTTATCTCATTTATGGTTTATTTATGATGGTCAAGCTCATTGCTATCAAATGTTATGTTTAAATCTGTACAGCCTTTGTATTTCTTCTCAAGTATATTTTGAATAACAATTAAAAGTTCTCATATTAATTTTTAAGAGCTTCACTTTGCTTATAAACACTAGATGCAGCTCCATCTCTGAGCCTCATCTCTCCTACTCTCTGCTTATCCTTCCCCTTAACTTGAGATATTTTCTTCCATTCCTTATTCAAATCTTAACACTTTCTTTAAAGCTTAACTCTTATGCTACTAGCATGAAGTTTTCCCTGACAATTTAGCAAATATATATACATATTCGTATATACATATAAATACATACATAGTAAGTATATATGTGTACACATATGTACACACATGAAAGGCTTTACTGAAAATGACATCTCACAATCTGTTATGAGAACTCAATTTAGTTTGCCGTAAGTAACACATGCAAAACTGTATACATCATCAATACAGGTATTTTTACTATCTTTTTCATCTCTGTATTCCCAGTATCCAAAACAATCCTATCATATAGAAGAGGCCTAAAAATATTGTTTATTTATTTAAAATAAATAAAGAATGAAGGAATAAAATTAATTAAAGAGATTATAGGGATGATTCCTATATTCACCTGTCTGTCTTATGTTGTACATTGGAGAAAAGGTTGGTGGTGACATTTAACCCACGTTGCTATAAAAGAATAGCGACTATTTTCAGAATCCTTTTCTTATAGTGCCATTTTATTCTTTTGCTCTTTAGAGACACCATGCTATGATGTCAACTCTTTGCTTTGGATCCTCTCATTACCAGGCTTAGATTTTACATTAGCAATTGCTTGAAATGTGCTTTATGTCTGCCTTTCAGGAAAAGCTTTGCTACCATTTAATATGACATTCAAGTTTGATCATGTAATGCTATAATTCTAATTTTTCAGAATAAGAAATTATCTGCAACAGCATTTATATTATCATCAGATCCAGGATTATTTTGCACCCTGGGAAAGAGCACATTTTAGAAACAAGAACCACTTCCTTCTTGGAGTGATCCTTGAAAATAGACCTTTCCTTAACAGCACATGCCACTTCTGGTTCAACTCCATGAAATATGGGTTCTGACTCAATGGTGTTATATAAACCCAGACACATGTGCCAGTCATGCCACACATTGTATGTGAACATACTATATCATATATGAACATAGAAAGCACAGAATAAGTGCTGATGAGCTGTCTGATTTTAAATCTGAAAATGTAAATCTGATCATATCACTCCGTTGCTTAAAACCTTCCATGATCTGCCCTTCCCTTTCCATCAAAAGCAAAACTCATTACCTCGCCCTTCAAAGGCCTATATGGCCCCCTCCAGAGACTGTTTCTTGCTCACCTGTCCATGCTCAGCTCCCACAAGTACCTCCTGCCTTGTTGAGTCTGCAATAGTCATGTTGGGCTTCTCTACATAGAACTTTGAAAATGCCTGACAATTTCCACCTCCAACTCTCAGCCTTTACATTTTTTGTTTATCTGCCTGCAATTCTCTTTGCAAGATTGTCTTTTTCTCCTCATTTACACCAAACTTTGCTCTTGAAGAGGACTTTCTCTGCATTAATCTACATAGTATCCTATGATTACTTTTTATACTGTTTTGATTTTCCTTCATAGACTTTGTGTCTGATATTATCTTTGTTTGCTTTTTAAATACCTGTATCCCTCATTAAAATAGAAGTGCCATTCAGTTAGACACCTTAACTTTAACAATCATATCCAATTCTGCTCCAAGACTGAATCCGGTGATATTTATGCATTAATCATTAAACTATTGTCTCTCAGCACAACATCTCCCTTTTACATTCTGTTTTCTGATCCTGGGAGCTAGCAAATCAGATGTCTGCTTTGCTGGGTGGAGGTACATTAGAGGCTGCCAATAGAGAGAGAATGAAAAGTTGGAGGTGTTGATGGCACCTAACACTCAGGTAGGCTCCTGGTTGGCTCCCCCTCTGCTTTCTTCCTATGGGAGGACCCCAGAAACACACTTGTTCACCATGATACAGCAGCTTCTTCCCATAGCAGCAGCTGAATCTGCAGGGTTTATTTTATGTTTTGCACTTGCAAAAGTAGCATTACTACATCCCCTTAGAGACACCAGCAGCCACTAGACAGTGAATCCTCTGGAGTTCTAGTTTTCAGGACCGCAGGAACCATCCTCCTAGCCAGAGACTCAAATGCCAGGCAGCTCACCACTCCTCTCAGGTATCCGAAGCCAGTTCTAAGAAGTTCCTACTCGAAGCTCCCAAGTTTTAAAAAGTATATCCTTTTTCCTTGTACTTCATTCCTCCAGGCCTGCAGGTTGTAGCTCCTCAAATTGCTGCCATCTTCATACCTTCATGTTCTTTTTTTGGACTTTTCAATTATCTGGTTAATTTTATGGCTAGTTAACAATTCTTTATATAAAAAATACTTTATTAAAATAATTGATGTAATTTCTGTCTCACAACTGGACTCCAACTAATTTATATAGAGATGTATAAATTTCCATAGATGTTTATATAAATCCCCTAGCTGGATTGCTTGACGTCCAGCTCTTCTCTAGAATGTTATATTATTTTTAAAACATCTTCAGCTTTGATTAGTTAATGGTATTCTATTGTAAGTTAGTTTCCTTATAGGAGAGGAATAATACTGGTATTTCAAATACTCTGTTGCCTTTAGAATTCCCAAATCTGACTACTGACTTAAGATCTATAAACAGCAATATTCACATTTTATACAGTGTCTTGTCCTGGAAACGTCACTATCACAGTAGCAGTAGGCTGAAGGTAGTTGACTAGTTGACCTCACTGAGAGGGCTAATATACTTTTGACATTGAAAATACGGTGTTGGAGCATACGATTCTGTGATTTAAATTGTTCCCTTGTGATTGGGTTGCTTTAATATCTGAATATTAAATTGCTGTCTTCAGAAAACAAACCCAGACATAGAAACACATGCTTGCAAGGAGAGAGCAAAAGACTGCTGTAGTCCAAGAAGATTTTCCACTAGTTCTATTTCGATTCCATTTTAATAGAAAACTCTCTAGAGAAAGAATTGCTAGTGAATTTCAAGATAGAAAGGGGCTATCTGGCAACAGAGGGTGTGGAATAAAAACAGCATGGGGAAATACTTGAAGTCAAAATGAAGAGAAGTAAATGGTGCCAGAAAATAAAGTATCATTTTGACCCCCCCCAAAAAATCATAAGATAAAGGAAAAAGAGAGACAGAAAATTATAAGATTGAACTTAATTGTTTTTGAAATTTATTTAACAAAAATAAAAGGGTGAATTCTAGTGAAAGTACAACTCATATGTGTACACTTTAGTATTTTTTGGTTGTTCGGTTTGCTTTCTTTTTGCTAACTGATATTAATTCTCTAAGTCTGTAAAGTACTTTCTTGTGCCTTTGGCTGTTTTCCTAATTCAGAGTTATTTTAAGTGAGTGTACTGAGGTTTTGGAACAGTTATTTAAGGTAAAAGTTCAACCCAACTTTCTCTAGGGAAAACATGTTAGATAGATCACTTGATAATTCAGGAGGAAAATATCAATTTTCTTGCTAATATTTTAGATTTGATTGTCTATGCGGGTTTAAGAGTTTAACAGAATAAACAAATGTAGTTCAATGTCACTCAAAAAAGTACCTTTAATATTCCAAAGAACCATGATGATAAAGAAATTTAAAGGAGCTGGGGAAGGCTTTTTGAGAGATGAAAGGTTCATGGAAAAAAAATTGTATTATTCCATGAGCTTTTCAATATTGCTTTGTTTCTGACTATTGTACTTTTTAAAAAAATCAAAGAAAATTGAGTCAATTCAATTTTTTTTTCAAAATAGAAAATTAGTATATCACCTCCTTGGATGCCCAGGGTATGGCTGGACATCAAATTAATCGTTCTCATAAAAATTTTAAAATAACCTATCCGCCATGAATATTTCATTTCTACATCTCTCATTTAGGACACTGATTTGTGTTTTTAAATGTTCTTAATGACACTTTATTTAACTTTTCATAGCTAAACTAAATATATCCTTTTTAAAAGATGAAAATAACAAAATTTATTCTAAGAAAGTCATCAGTGTTCAAATTCCAGAGTGTAATGTATCTACCCCATAGTATAATTATTTCACCAGAGGATTTAAGCCAGCAATCAAAGTTGTATTGTGTGTAGAGAAGGAATAGCAATGTAACTATCGGGGAAAAGTAGAAGTTGAGAAATTGCCCTCTGGGCAAAATGTAAGTGGGGAAACTGCATGATTTATTGCCATGTACGTGGTATTAGCATGCATGTGGGTATAACAAATTAAACTTATGTTTCTACTAATAAGTAAACCAACGAATGACAGTATCCAGAGAACAAGTCTCTAAGAAAATGTACCTGATAGTTTGGTGGTTACTAAATTAGCTTTTTAAATTTTAACGATGGTGTCATGGAAGGAGCATCATATTTCATAGCTTTGGAAACACAATGCAACTTTAGAAACACCACAGGCTTTCTAAGAAATCCTTTGCTCTCTGTAAATAAGTATTTCAAAAGTATTGTTACGAAAGCATTTTTGAGATTTCTACTTCTTGGCAGAGTATATATTGCTGTTATTTCCTCAAAGGGGTCATCTATTCCAAAACACATTTAAATACAAATTATTGGATTCAAATTAAAATTTGTTTGATGTTTTTGTTGTGAAATATTCCCAACCTACTTTAAAGTTATTTTTTCTTTCAGTTTAAAATATCACGTCTTTGGAAAAAAATGTTTTTTACCTTTTAAATCAAAACCTTGGATTGCGTTACAGGAAAAACAAATCTTGTAACAGAGGAAAAGTAAGGTTGAATAGCAAATAAATTAGATTCAGACTTGAGATAACAGAAATAGCTGTAATCAGAAGATATGTTTTATTATTACAGATGGAGATAATGGTGAGAAAAGTGTGGGAGAATGCCTAAGGCTTATTTTAAGACAAATGTAACAATATATTACTTACATGGCTTATTTTCACATATGTGTTTTTAAAAAATGCCTTTTCTGGAAAGCAAATTTATTACAATTTTTTCATATGGAAGATTAAAACTGACAAGCATTTGTTGAGTATTTTCAATACACAATAACTATGGGTCATGTTATATAGCGTGATAACCAAATTAAATACAAATATAATTCCTGTCTTTTAGGAGCTTACAGTCTCTTCAAAAAACTTATAAACTTGAGAAAAAAATTGGGTACATTTAGTATCAAATGTGCCAGATTTTCAAATTCAAGAAAGACAAATACCAAAAGAAACAATA
Source organism: Colobus angolensis palliatus (assembly GCF_000951035.1). NCBI lineage: Eukaryota > Metazoa > Chordata > Mammalia > Primates > Cercopithecidae > Colobus > Colobus angolensis. The sequence continues at coordinate 8,262,482 of NW_012114566.1, forward strand.
TGCATATTTGCTCATCAGACTTTGAGGAATCAGGTCTGTGAAGTAGCTTAGAGGGAAATAATAGTATTTTAATAGAAAATTGGTTGGGATTAGTTATAGAATAAAGGAAAGAATAAAAAAAGTTCATTGAAAATTTTTGATTCTGGGTCAGGGTGCTTAAATTTGAAAATAATCTGAATTCATGGTCTAATTAAAAAAAAATTCTTAACTTTTATGGACTGCATTTTCCTCATATATCAAATGAAAGTTAGATTAGACCATTTTAATACATTTTCTAGGGGTAGAATTTCAGTGGCCCAAAGTGGTATATAGGAAGCTATTGTAAGTAATCAAATTGACACCCAGCGTAAGAATTTACTAATTATTGATAACCAAATACAATTGCTATATTCTTTAGGAGTAGGACATTTAAAGATGCCTACAGCATCTGTATGGACTCTTCAAAATGTTATTACAAGATTAATGATAGAATGATAGACTACAGATAAAAATGAATACATATATATTCACTGAACTTTAAATTACCATGTAATATACAGGATTCTTATTTGCTAAATCTGACGACAAAAACTGAGCTAGACTTTTCTTCATTGATTTCACTGGACTGCATGAAGGGCCTATGTTTGAAATCTTTCCAGGCCTTATGAAATTATGTTCATAACTCTTAATTTTATCTTTAAAAAAGTTTCTAAAGTGAGAAATGATTTGAATGAAGTTATTGACAGCAAGACTATAGCAAAGAATTTTTGCTGAAAAGTGTGTAGAGTAGATAGAGGAGATGTTAGGGTCTATGCGTCTATCATAATGACATTAGTTGCATGGTTCTTTCAGTTAGTACTGATGAAAATGCCAACATCCAGAACCATAAGATTTTTATTTTATTTTATTTTTGAGACAGAGTCTTGCTCTGTCACCCATGCTGGACTGCAGTGTCACAATCTCTGCTCATTGCAAACTTTGCCTCCTGCGTTCAAGCAATTCTTGTGCCTCAGCCTCCCAAGTAACTGGGACTACAGGTGTGCCGCTGTGCCTGGCTAATTTTTTTGTATTTTTAGTAGAGACGGGGTTTCACGGTGTTAACCAGACTGGCCTTGAACTCCTGACCTCACGCAATCCGTCTGCTTCAGCTTTCCAAAGTGCTGGAATTAGAGACGTGAGTCACTGTGACCGATCAGAACCATAGAGATTTTATATGATCGACCCTGTACGCTTATTTATGTGTGCGGGTCTCCATTTAAAAGTGGAGATCTCAATGTTATGACTACAAAATGTGTTTGTGACTTAACATCTATTTATCACCTGGACCTGAAATTCATGGTGAAATCTCCAAGGAACACATTTTTTTTTTTTTGGGGGGGGGGGGTGGGTCGGGGATGGGGGGTGGAGACGGAGTGTTGCTCTGTTGCCCACGCTGCAGCGCAATGGTAAGATGTTGTCTCACTGCAACCTCTGTCTCCTGAGTTCAAGCAATTCTCTTGCCTCAGCCTCCTGAGTAGCTGGGATTACCGGCACTTGCCACCATTCCCGACTAATTTTTTTTTTTTTATTTTTAATAACGACGGGGTTTCACCGTATTGGCCAGGCTGGTCTCGAACTCCTGACCTCAGGTGAATCCGCCTGCACCTGGCTCACTTTTTCATTTTTTTTTTTTTTAATATCACTTTTTGGTGTCAAAACCTTCGCTTTCCTTTGGGAATAGATCATAGCCTCCTTAATTATTTAAGATATCTCTGAATACCATGCATAAACATTGAATTTTGTTGTACAGTTCTATGAATTTTAATGGACAGATAGATTTATGTAACTATTAAATACAAATACAATCAGGAGACAGAGTAGTTTGATCAGCCCCCCAAACTCCACCATTCTTGCTTTTATAGTCTCATTCTAACCCCAACCATTTGCACTGGTAACCATTTATTTATTCTCTCTCTTTCATTATGGTTTTGTCTGTTCATGAATGGAATTGTATGTATCATATGTATGTATGTATTATAATTGTATGTATGTATTATATGTAACCTTTTGAGGCTAGCTTTTCTCACTCAGCATATTGTCTTTCAGAGTCATCCCAGTGACTGTATGTATCAGCAGTATTAATTACATGACTATACTATAGTTTGCTTATCCATTCACTAATTGAAACACATTTTTTTCTTTCCCAGGTTTTGGTCATTATGAATAGTTTATTCACATATATTTGCTACATGTATTTGTAAACAGGTTTTTCTGGGAAACCTACCTTTTTATTTCTCTAGGGTAAGTACCCTGGAGTAGAATTGGTGGGTCATATAAGTGAATGTTTAATTGTCAAACTATTATCCAGAGTGGTATAGCCTTTTGTGGTCTCACTAGCCAAGTATGAGTTCCAGTTTCTCTGCATCACTGTTCGCACTTGGTATTACCAAGATTTTTTCAGTCGTTCATAGTAATAGGTGTGTTGTAGCTCACTGCGGTTTTAATTTGTATTTTCCTAATGACTCATTCTTGTGAGCATCGTTTCATGAGTTTATGTGTCTTTCACACGTCCTCTTTGCTAAAGCACCTGTTCAACTATCTTGCCCAGCTTTTAATTGGGTTGTTTCCTTTCCTACTGTTGAGTTTTAACATTGTGGATGAAAGTCCTTTGGAGGACATGTGACTTGTAAATATCTTCTCCTAGTTTGTTGATAATCTTTTCATTCAATTAACAATGTCTTTCACAGCGCAAAAGTTTTCTTTTAGATGGAGATATTTATCAATATCTTTTTTGATGTGTTATGTTTTTGAAGTTATGTCAGGGAACTCGGAGAGAGGAGCTGTTATGGGTTTGATTGTGTTCCACCAAAATTCTGTGTTGCATTCTCAAATCTCAATACCACAGAATGTGATATGATTTGGAAATAGGGTCATTGTGCATGTTATTAGTCAGGATGAAGTCATAGTGGAGTAGGGTTGGCCCCTAATTCAATATGACTAGTGTCCTTATAAAGAGAGTAAATCTGGATACAGACATACTCACAGGGAGAATGCCTTGTGAAGATGAGGGCAGCAACTGGGATGGTACAGCAGAAGCCAAGGAATGCCAAAGACTTTCATCAAGACTCCAGAAACTAAGAAAGCAGGACGGAAGACTCTCCTTCACTACCAAGAGAAGGAAGCAACCCTGACAACACCTTGATCTCATATTTCTAAGCTACTAGAACTGTGAGATAATAAATTCCTGTTGTTTACACAGCTCAGTTTATTGTACTTTATTATGGCAATCCTAGGAAATTAATACAGAAATGCTGATGTCCCAACTCTAACTGTAGATTTTTTCCAGTTCTAAAAGTTGTCTAACATGTTTTAAAAGTCTGTCGTTATATGCGTACTCATTTAGAGTTGTCATTTCTTAGTGAATTAATATTGGTATCATTATACAATGTCCCTTTTTATTCCCTTTAAATTACTTTGAAGTCTTCTTTTTTATATATTAATATAACAAATCGAACATCTTCCTTTGTCTCCTTCCTTCCTTCCCAGTGAATTAACATTTTTGGCAATAAAATTAACAGGCCATATAAATTACCTTTTTAAATGGTATTTTTTAAAAACTGTATTTGCAAAGTTTTGCAACCATCATCTTTGTCTTGTTCTAGAAGATGTCACCACTGCAGAAAGTAAGCCCCCTACCCGCACCACCCCCGGCTTTTGACATGCTCTAATCTTCCTGTTTCTGGATACTTGTCTATTTTGAGAATTTCATGTAAATGATATCATATAATATGTGGTCTTTTGTTTCTGGTTTCTTTCTCTTAGCATAATGTTTTGAATATTCATCCGTGTTATAGCAAGAATCAGTATTTCAATCACATAGTCAATAATATTTTATTATATTTATTTCGTATTTCTTCTAATTTAATGTCTCCTTCATTTTTAAAGTATAGTTTTGCTAAATATAGGATTCTTTGTTGATAGTATATTTTCTTTCACCTATTTCAATATGTGATCCCACTTCCTCTGACATTCACAGTCTGATAACAAAATCGGTCCATAACCCTATTGATGATCACTTGTAAGTGTTGACTCAGTTCTGTCTTGTTGCTTTAAAAAGTCTCTCTGTTTTTGTCTTTCAACAGTCATTTCCTGCTTGCACAGACCTTCAAAATTAACCCAAGTTGAAGGTTTAAGACATTGTCAGTTTTGTATTGTCTGTGCATATAGTCCTGGGGATGTTCTCCTATGTTTCCAGGTGATCTTCTAGATTCCCAGGAATATAATGGAGCTTCAAAACCTCTCTAGTCATCTCATTCTCCAGTTTTTCCTTTAAAACCTTTTTGGTTAGCCTATTGTTCACTCCAGTGATCAACCACTTCTTCATGTAGCCATGTATTTCATGAATTGTGTCTCATTGCTTTCAATAAATGCCCTTGGAGACAAAATGGTTCGTAGTGGGAGACCCCCAATTCAGATCTAATACAAACAGCTTCGCAAGTAGAGATTTCCAGGTTACCACTAGTGACATCAAATAATAACTTTGTTTGGAAATAAAAGTGCTCTAGTTCTATTCTGCTTCCTTTAGTAGTTGCCAGAGTATTTGTTTTCACTATGATTGAAGTTATTGGTTTTCAAGATAACTACAAGACTGGACAGAGGTGGGAATAGAGCAAATTAAAATACCACAAAGTTTGCTGTTCATACTTAGTTTTTGCAATTTTTTTTCCTTGAAAAGAATATCCTCTGGATTGCTGCAAGTTTTCGATTAATTTTCAGCATTCTGAAAAGTTAAATATTATAGTTTGCCACTTTTCTCATTGCTTTTATGGAGAAAAAAAATTAGAGGTCTTTATTTTGCTGTTTTCACTGATGTTCATCCTTTTATGTTTACCCCACCTATATCGTTATATTTAAATTAAGTTTTATGTAGACATCATGTAATTAACCCATGTATTTTAATTCATTCTGATAATCCACATCTTTTAGTTGGTTTACTTGGACCATTTACACTTATTATTTTTAATATGTTTACAATCAGCTCTTTCATTTTATTGTTTGTTTTCCACATATTTCCTGTATATTGGCTACTTTCAAATATTTAACTTTTGTTTTTAACAGATTTATTTTGATGTTTCCATACACATATTTACTTGACTTTTTCCTGGTCAGGGTTTGATCAGCCTCTAATATCTGTAGGTTTAGATTTTTTACGAAATTTTAGACTATTTTAACTATTGTTTATTTCAATTTTTTTTATTATCACGTCTTGTTTTCCTTTCCTGTACTCTGATGACATGAATATTAGACATTTCGAGGCTTTAACTATTTTCTGAAGATTTTTGTCAATTGTTCCCACTATATAATTTCTATTTATCTATCACCAAGTTTACTAACTTCCATCTGTAATCAATCTAATATTTTTATCTTCTACTTATACATGTGTTTATTTATTTATTGCTGAGTTTTCCTATTTTTCCATTGACTTCAAGATATTTACAATTGTCTGTTAAAGTATTTTTATGGGAACTTCATTAAAACTTTTGTTGGATAATTCTGCAATTTGTTTTATCTCAGAATTGGCATCTGTTGATTGCCTTTTTTTCACATGAGTTGAGATTGTTCTGGTTCTCTACTTGCTAAGTGATTTTGATTACACCCTGACACTTATATATTATCTTTCAAGTCTCTGAGCCTTGCTTAAATCCTGGGGAGAATATTGATTATTTTTAAAGGAAATTGACACAATTGGCTTAAGGTTATAAGTTCCAACCTGCCTTCTGTGGGCAGTGCGTCCAATGTCAATGTAGTTTTCAAATGTGTTTGGATTTGTCCCAAGTATCAGTCATCTACTGGTCAGTCTGGGACCTGGGCTCTGGTCTAACTGTTAGTTGACTTCTCACACATTGTGTTATGCTCACTGGAATAAAACTATTTGTGCACAGCTTGAAGCTCATCCCAGGAACTTATAAACAACTTTGTAGGATTGCTTTGCTTTCGTCACGATCTTTCTGATACTGTCTATGTCCCAGACTCCTCTTTGGTCCTCTGACCTGTAATCTGGGAATTTGATGGCCCTTCCCTGCTGTGCTCTTTTGTGGCTATGCCCACATCTGAGCCCCACAGGCAGGAGAACAGACAGACAGAAAGATTGAAAGCAACGGAGGCTTGTCCCACCTTTCTGGGATCACAGCTTCCTTGATCAGAGGGAAAAATTTCCCTCCTTCTGAGCTGTGGCCCTACTGGGCCTCTATTGCTATTAATATTGCTTTCATTACTGGATTGCTCACGTGGCTGGCACAAAACAAAATGATTTTTTTTAAAAAAAAGTAAGAAAGAAAACAAAAAGCAAAACAAAAATCGGCATGTTATTACTGCTCTGAGTGTTAGGACTTCCCTGTCCTCCTCCTCAAGCCAGAACTAGAATCCTTCTCCTGAAGGACCACAAGGTGTCCACAACCTTGTATCCACTTCTGACTTTTGGGTGTCATTGAGATCAAATTGGAGGATACCAGAGGAAAAATAAAATTACAAATCACTGCCATCTCATTCATATTTCATGCCTCCCCCCTCTACATGGCACTATTTACTTTTTAGAGGCATTGAATAGTCATCCCATAGATGCTGTACATATTTTATGGATGCATTTCATATGATAAACCACATGGCAAGTGCTTACACCATCTCACCTAAAACAAAAACTACAGTAGATTATTTTTTAATACAATTGTATCCCTGTATAATCCTTAAATATTTACTGAAAGGCAGCAGAGTGGTTTTTATGTCGATTAGCTTCTGAGCCAGACTGCCTTAGTTCTAATGCTAACTCAACTACTTAGCAGATGTAAGGTATGTACAGGTTGTTTGAACACCTTCTGCCTGTCTTCTCATATTTTAAAGGAAACAACAATAATGATAGTATCTTGCTTTCAGTAGGTTACTTATTTAATATATGTAAGTTCTCCTCTTAGTAGTTGACACTCAGGGAATCCGTATAAACTTTGTTGTTCCTCTATTTTTAAATAAAAAAGTATAGTTTTTTTTTTACCATCTTAATTGTATAATCTGAAAAATATCCACTGTACATAGTAGAAATGTTGGAATATATCTGAAATCTCTTTGTTCATTAAGACTTTGTAAAAATGCAGATGATCTCTTTCTAGTTTAGGTTGCCACTTTCCCTTTTATCCTTAGTACTTCCTTCAGTACATTATATAAGATCGTTCTGTGAAGATGCAGTGTGAATGACCCAGTCTCACCATTGTAGCAATTAAATCACATAATCAGAAAGTTAATTTCATAGCACTTTGAGAAGGTTATTAATCGTTGATGTACATATTTCAGAGAAAGTCAAACACTGGACAGAGGGCAGAGGCTGATAGTCATGCATCAGCCAGGATTCAAAGGAAACTTAAAACCAAGCTTCCTCAGGATGAAGATAACAATCAGAAGACTGATGCTATAATGTGGAAAAAAGAGCAGACCATCTCTCACTCTTCCTTTTTCACTGAGGGTAGGTCACAAAGAGCACACTTTGGAGGTTGCAGAAAATTATTAACCAGAATTTTTTCCAGTAAAGTCCCCAAAATTTAAGCAGAAAATCAAATGGAACACACTTTTATACTTGCTGCCTGGACAAAACAAGAACGTAACATAATTCTGTTTGAAGGATATTCTTAATGATATCTAGCCTAGAGGAAAGAATATAGTGGTCTGAAAGAGTTTATAAACTCTGATCAAAAGTTAGGACCATGTAAGGGTGTGTGTGTGTGTGTGTGTGTGTGTGTGTGTGTGTGTGTGTATACTTATCCATGTATGTATGAATGTATGTATGGATACACATATACACATATGTGTATACATATATATGAAGAACACTATTAGTTTAGTGTATCCTCTTGGTTTTGAGTACTTTGTTATTTAGTGAGATAAAGAGGGATACAAATAACTATTTCATTTATTTAGTATCTTAAGCCTAAAGAAACTTTAGTATACAAACTCATTAATGTGCCAAGCAGTAGCGGAGTGAGACATATCTAATGAGAAGCATCATCATGTGTTCTATACCAATGCCATGTTTCCAGTAACTGCTATATATAAACACCCTATAACGGGATTATGAGCAGTTGACAATCATTAAAATGTATAATGTATTGATGAATTTGACACTTGAACATTTTGATTTCAAATAAAAACAACAAAAAAATTTGAACTAAAATGTTAGAAAACTGGACCTAAACTGGCTTAAGCACAAAGACCATTTTGGTTCTTATGCAACAGAATGTTGACAGGCAGCGCTTGGTTTTCGCATGGCCAGAATCAGAGCTCCATGGTATCACCGAGACAAGATTTATTGTATTTGTTGCCTTTGTCTGGAAATTCCAGCCTCTAGGTGGAAGCAGTGGGTACTAAGGAGTTGATTGGGGGTTTGGGGAAGTGCCACAGAGCAGTCTACCCTCAACAGGAAGACTATTTTATCAATGTATTGTTTAGCATTGTCAATGAATAGTGATAATACAAGGCACTCCTTTTGCAGTTTTTAGTATTGTTTTAAAGGTCTCTATGTACAATGCATATGCTATTGCCTGGACCTAGAGTATACAGCCTCTGCTCTTACAATTCCCACATTGTGTGGAAGGAGCATGATGACAGCAATTCCACCCTCTATATTCTTTCAGAAAGAAAGATACCTCCTTTTCTCTCAGACATCTCAGTAAAACTCTTATTGTGTCTTGATCTCTCTGACATGGGCCCCATGTTTTTCTGAACCCATGCTTTGGCCTAGCAGATTGTTCTCTACTGAGTGGCTCAAGCCAAGGAGGGCCTATGCTAACTGTACCCATGTCATAGAAGGTAAGAGAAGAAAAGAGGTGGCTTCCCAAAAGAATTTTTTTTTTTTTTTTTTTTTTTTACTGTAAGAAGGGTGGAGGTGAATGGATGCTGCACAATTTAGTCAATTTGCCTTAAAATTATTTATGCATTTTGTCTAAATGATGTAGTGTAAGGATGAAAGTGTTAATTATTACATGTGTCCTGTAGGTAAGAAGTACATAGAGCTAGCATTCCAGGTCCAGAGAGTTGCAAGGGTAGAATTGCTAACTTCTTAACCTTTAACTTTATTACCACAATGTACATTAGAGGGCCACGTGTTTGAATCATACATCTTTTAGAGAAATAGACAAAACAACACAGTACTCAGAGAACATGTGCCACTTATTACATCTATCTATTCTAACTCTGTGACCAACAACATGCATGGAATTTTCAGTGAGGTCCGTGGTTGCATGTGTCTTTGGTTAAACGTGAACTTCCGTTTATTGTTTATTTGTCTTGACAGGTTGAATCACAACCATAAAATCCAATTAAATGGATCTTTGAGAAGTAATGACACAACTGATTTCAACCGTGTAATATACGTCCTGTCAAGGTATATTTTTCCACATAAGTATAGATTCCATAGGAAAAAAAATATCGGAATTGTATGGTATTGTACCACTCTACCACTTGGTTAATTATAGCGTACCTGACCTGACAGTTACGGACTATATCAGAAATTGACAATTGGTCCAGGGGTCAAATCCAACCCATTTCTTGTTTTTGTAAATGAGGTTTTGTTGAAACACAGCCACACCCATTTAATTGTTTATTTTCTGTTGCTGCTTTTGGCCTACAATGGCTCAGAAATAATCGTATCTACAATCTTTCCTTCTATGAAAAAGTTTTCAATACCTGGGCTATATGATTGGCTGACATTTATCAAGCACTTACTATTTGCCAGGCACTGAGGTAAATACACTAAATGCATGATATAATTTTATTCTTGTAACAAATTTACAATGGATTACTATATTTTTTCTAGAAATGAGAAAAAAAAGAAATTGAAAGATAAAATAAGTAGCCCAATGTCGCATAATCAGCATGCATAGAGATCCAACTGAAAAGTAGATTTATTTTTGAAATTTAAAAGCAATTCATTTAACCACTACTTCCTCACATTCTGGAAGTTTTCTAATTTCTCCTAGGAGCAAAAATTAGACATTTAAATTAAGCAATACGGAGTAACATAAAGTGCTTTTGAATTGGGAAATAGAAATCAAGGTTCCAGGCCTGATTTTGCTGTTAGATGTAAGAATAAAGAAATCACTTCAAATTTCCTGACATCAACTTCTCTATAAAATTAGGCATTACTCTGAGATGACCACTGAAGCCTCTTTCAATTCTAAATAGTTAAGATGCTCAACTACCTAAAAAAAAGAAAAACAACTTCCTGTTTCTAAATTATAAACTTAATATCTTAATAAAGTTTGTTTTAACTAATCTATATGAAAGTAGTTTCATGACAAGAAGAAATATTAAGTAAAATTGAAATGGTTCTGATTTGTGTGTTGATTATTTGGCAACTTACCTGTATAAAAACTAGTCAAAATAACTAATTTGGGTGCAACTCTGGAGACAATGTTAAGCTATATGGAGAAAATTGTATATTAAGAATAATTTGTTATTCCCACTTATACTCCTTTACCCTAACTAGATTTGATATGCTATTATAGATATTTGTTTACATTTTAAATTATATAACATGAAAAATGTAGTTCTTTGTTTACAGGGTTAAATTATCGAGCTATGCTTCTTCTTAAGATAATGGCATGTGATTCCTGTGGGTATCATTCAGAATAGAAAACTCTGCTAACCCCCTAAATGAGTTTACAACTGCTGAGGGCACACTTCATATTATCTTTATCTGGTCGTTTGAGGAGGATCAAGAAGTTTGTTCTTACAACATTCAAATTTCCTCTCAATACTTCTTATACCCTGTAGCAGCCAGTTTCAATGAAACCTAACAAGAATCCTCTTCTTAGCGAGCAAACAGCTAATACTGAGGGACACAGACAAATCAGAACAGTTTGACATATGTATTTGTCCTGATTTGTCAAAGACTGTAAACAGTTGAGAGAAACAATAGAAATATAGAAAGATGAGTCTCTCTGTGTCATAAAGAAATCTATCAGCTAATCAGACTGGAAAAACCATCCCTGTGTCCATCACATAATGCAGAGATATTGCCTGTCAACTTTAAAGACAGTGACAAAGTTTGATTAGGGAACCAGTCCTCCTGCTGCTTCCACGCAGAATGAGCACTCTGCACAACCACACAGAGCTTCTTCGGTGGAGTTTTGTTGGAGGTACATATGTGCAAGGAAGTAACACATGGTTTCTAAGACATGCACCTGTGTGTGGATGTGCGTGTGCAGGTGTATGCGTCATCCATTTTCCTAAAACATAAGAATCAAGAGATGCAAGTTTTATAAATCTAGAAAGGTAAAACTGAAAAACGTTTACACAACTTAGCTGTTCTGAACTGGGCTTAACTTTACCATACACATAAAGCATCCTGGAAACTCCAAGTGAGAAAATACCTTCGGGCCATATTCTTTGGCAAAAGATGGCTCCTAATGTCTAATCGGCCTGTATAATTATACAGCTGACATTGGATGTATTCAAATGCTAACCTTGCTGTCACTGTGGCAGTGGTGGTATGTTTGTATGGTGTGTTTAGTATGTGTGTGAATGTGTGTGTATTTCCAAGGGTTATTTGGAACCATAGCACAATGGCTGAGGTCAGATCAGCCTGCTCAGTACAGCCCTAATGATGTGACTGGAAATGAATGAAAATTTCCAAAATAATTTATTTGTTATTCTCGGATTCAATGTGCACGTGTATCCACTTTCTTAGTTTATATTATCTTATCAATATACTCTTAATTCTAATTTAATAATAATAACACTATCTCTGAGCACCTTTTTTCAAAGAAGCATTTCTTCCCGGGGCTTTGAATGAACGTTAATTCTTAGAAAGGAGTTTATTTCAAACTTATGAAACATTTATACAATAAATCATCTGTAGATGTAAAATTACATCATCTGGTTATATTTATGTTCATGACTATAATGTGACTTTTTTCACTTCGCATAGGTCTGTGCTGCTGTCAACCTCAACCTTTCCAAGCGGCATTTTCATTTAGAGTCTTATCATTTTGTAATTATTACTTTTCAGAACTCCTAGGGAGAGAACAAAAGCTTCCTCTTTGTATTTCCATTGTTATGTTTCTTTGAAGAACAAATTAAATTTCAATCCCAGCCAAAATAAACTTTTAAATGGCAAAATAAATCTAGAATTCTGTGAAAAAAATAAAAACCTAGGGAAAGCTTGACTCTGGCTATCACAAGTTCAGGTGTATTTAAGATAATTTACTACCATGTTTTCTTTTCTTTGTGTGAGGCTGTGGCACCACATGCTCCCTTTGTAGTAGAAAAGGGAGGAATGAACTAAGGTCTGAAAAACATTACTACAAAATGAGCTGAGGAAACTAGTTAGTATATCATTTTATCTTGTCCTGAAAACAAAGACACAAAGCTGAATTCTCTTTCCCAGCTTACCTTCCATCTCTCTCTCTTACATATACTCGTTTTCTATTAGCGTTAATGATCTGATGGTACGTAGATGTCTATAGTCTGACTCTATAAGGTGAACTTCATTGGCTCAATATACTGATTAAAAAAAAAGAACAATCCCCTTGGTGTAAGGCTATTTACCTAATCTTCTCTGGATGCTATTTACCTAATCTCTTCCCAAGTATCTTGAGTCTATGGAAGCAAAACAGACAATTTCATTTAGTATACTTAACTGATACTCCAAATGGGCTTCAGTGCTCTACATTTATTAAAGTTGTTATTTGACTTTCACATAAAATGACTTAATAAGCTCACTTGGATCTGTCCCTGCAAGTTGCCATATTATAGAACCTTTTCCCCACTCAGTTCATCATATTGCTAAAATAAATTGCTTTCTTTCTCTCTTTGTTTTGGCGTCCTCTGTGTTTTCCTTTGATTTTCCTGTTCATTTCATCTACCCTTGTGCTTGCTTCTGAATTCTTACCTTTCCTCCTGCTGAGTGTAAACACACCTTCAGGCTGTACTGCTGGTCAATTAAAGAGAGAAATAAAAGCCAAGCTATTTAAGTAAAGAAGCTATTGCATCTTGACTCTAAGAATAATGGAAATGCAATATCGTGAACATATACATTCACAGGAGCTCAAAATATTCTAAACGAAGTCAGTAAGTGCATTGTGAAGAATGTTTGAAACAACACTTGGCAAATTCTTCTCTAAAGGGGCCTGTGTGTTCCCTAATTTGGTAAAATTTCTCTTATCCCAGGCCTACCACAGTGTTTACATAGTATTGTTTTTGTTTTTAAATTGGCTCCTTGTTTTACTGAACACGAACATTTTATTAGTTTTATGATATTTATTGCTTTTTAAAGTTTTTGTTTTTGCTTTGTTTTGACCTTTAATTACTTTACCCATTTAGTCTTATTGTTCTATTTCCTAGTTCCCTTTCATAACTTTTTAAATCCTCAATTTTAACTTGTTACATAAATGTATTTATACACACACAACTGATCTAATGAGTTTTTTTTTTTTTTTTTTTAAGTGTTGGTGCTATCCCAGAACTGCTATGCTGATAAAAATGTTCTGAGGATCCTTGTGTCAATATTAGCAAATGAAAAGGGATTATGTTGACGCTGGGTGCTAGTACTAAGGCCTTCCGATGGAAGAGTTATTTTAATGTTCAATATCCCAGGACATTTTGTGATCAGTGGGAGAAACAGCCCAAGATATGAATTCTTATCTTGAAAATAATAAAATAAAATGATGCTTTATTTTTTGTATGTTGACATATTTTTGTCTCTCTATCAAGATTTTTGGCAGCTTTTTTTCTTCTATTTATAAATAGAGAATCAGGAGCTAAAAGAGGGAAGTGAGTTTTTAAAAGATATGTGGTTGGTAGATTTTTAAACTTGACTTAAACTTTGGAATTTTGACTTCAAGTCCCTGTCTACTTTGCTGTCTTTCGGGCTAGCATGGCACTGAATTTCAAAATAGTTTAGTGACCAAGTGCCAACTCTCTGAGATCAGATAGATTTGGGTTAAATTCTATTTCTGCCATTTTGTATTTGTGTAACATGGATTTGGTAAATTATTCAATACTCTAATATTTCAGTTTTTTTACCTGTAAAGTGGGAAAATAATAGCATATCCTTGATAAGTTCTTGTTTTGAAGTGAAATAACAGGGATATACCTGAGCTATAGTAAGAACTCATTAAATGTTAGTTGTAATTATTGTCATTATTATTGATGATGATATTAAAAGGCAGAACCACTAAGTCAACTACTTTTGGGGTTTAATTATGTCATTCCACATGTTCTCATTTTTTATTGTTACATACATGGGTAGCATGAAACTCACTATAATGATGATATTTCAATTTGTGAGACTAATATAAATGTTATATAAAGAACAATGCTCGACATTCCACTGAGGCTAGCAGAACTCACCTTGCAGAATTTACCTAGGTCATGCGAACCAGTTAGGGTTCTCCAAGTAAATGAATTAATTATATATCATATATCATATATTGTTTGTATATATATCATATATCATATACAGTTGACCCTTTGACAATATGAGTTTGAATTGCACAGATCCACTTACATGTGGATTTTCTTCCACCTCTGCCACCCCTGAGACAGCAAGAACAACCCCTTTTCTGCCTCCTCCTCCTCAGCCTGCTCAACGTGACGACAATGAGGATGAAGACCTTTATGATGATCCACTCCCACTTAATAAAGAGTAAATCTATTTTCTCTTTCTATGATTTTCTGAATAACATTTTCTTCTCTCTAGCATCTTTTACCTTAAGAATACAACATATAATACATATAACATAAAATATGTGTTAATCAACTGTTTATGTTACTAGCAAGGATTTCAGTCAACAGAGGGCGATTAGTAGCTGTTTGGAAAGTCAAAAGTTATACACAAATTTTCTACAGTAGCAGAAGTTGGTGCTCCAACCCCTGCATTATTCAACTGTATATATAAAACCTGTTGAAGTTTTATCTCTCTATGTAATAAATCTTTTGTTTGTTCATTTTAGAAAATATTTATTTTAAGAAATTGGCTTCCATGATTGTGTAGCTGGTGAGTCTAAAACTGATAGGGCAGGATGTCTATGTTACATTCCTGAGTCAGAATTTCTTATTTTGGAAACCTCAGCTTTTGTTCTTAAGACCTTCAACTGATTAGATAAGGCCCACCCAAGCTAAAGGGGTTAATCTCTACTTAAAGTCAATTGATCATAAAAGTTAATCACATCTACAGTGATATCTTGATAGATAACCCAACAACTGGACATTGTGGCCTAGCCAAGCCATAAAAATCATCATCCAATGTTTTGGTGTAGACAACTAGTAAAGGTGTTGGGGAATTAGAGCACTTCGGTGGCAGAAACTGGAGACAGTTTTGTTGTTGTTGTTGTTATATTTAAGCAAAATAAAAGTTAATTTTAGTTCATTTGCACACCATGAGTTAATTTCAAAGGCTTTCAGAAAAGGGTCAATAAATTGTTTATGAAAAACAATAGTAAAAATTATTTTAATATTCTGAATGTAATATAAAATCTTACACACTAAAGTACGTTGATTTTACTTTGGGGGAGGTAGTTTAACAAGATTGTTAAATAGCCCAGGCTACTAAAAGGGTTGAAAATCATTTATCTGAAGCTTGTCTATTAGTAGAGTTTTCATGCATTTTATTTTTTGTTAATATTTTTGTTTTTTAGATCTTTTAACTTTTGTTTTAGATTCAGGGGTTCATGCAATTTTGTGATACAGGTAAACTTGTGTTATGGGGCTTTGTTGCACAGAGTATTTTGTCACCCAGTTACTAAGTCTAGTACCCAATAGTTATTTTTTTCTTATTGTATTAGTCTGTTTTCATATTGCTATAAAGAACTACCTGAGACTGGGTAATTTATGAAGAAAGAGGTTTAAGTGACTCACAGTTCTGCAGGTTTAACAGGAAGCATGACTGGGAGGCCTCAGGAGACTTACAATTATGGCAGAAAGTGAAGGGGAAGCAAGTACCTTCTTCACATGGTGGCAGGAGAGAGAGGAAGAGAGAGAGAGAGAGAGAGAGAGAGAGAGAGAGAGAGAAGGTGGAAGCATCATACACTTTCAAACAACTAGATCTTGTGAGAACATACTCACTATCAGAAAAGCAAGGGGTATGTCGGCCCCCACGATTCAATCATCTCCCACCAGGCCTCTCTCCTGAAATGTGGGATATAGATTTGGGTGACGACACAAAGCCAAACTATATCACTGATCCTCTCCCTCCACCTACCCTCCCCGCTCAAGTAGGCCCCAATATCTGGTGTTCCCCTCTTTGTGTCCATGTGTTCTCATCACTTAGTTCCCACTTATAAGTGAGAACATGCAGTATTTGCTTTTCTGTTCCTGCATTCATTTGTTAAGACTGACAGTCTCTATATGCAAAGGCAGGAGTCTAGATCTACTCACATTAGTTAGACTCAGTGTAGTTTGTTGAGTGGTTATGGACCTCTGCTTTCACCTGTTCCTCCCAACCATGTGGGCTTTGGCAAGTTTCTAATTCCTATGTGTATCAGATCCCTTATCAAAGTGGGTGCTAACGATACTTGCCCCATAGTGGGAGGGGGTTTTTTAGGAGCAAGTAAAGCAATACTTTAAATCCCACAGGACAATGCCTGGCCTATATTAGTAGTAGATACAAGTTAGCTATTTTTATTATTTTTTCTGGTCTCCAATCTTTACGTAATTAGTTCAAAACTGGGACATGTTTAATAGTGAAAGAGATATTTGTAAATATTTACCCTGATAAATAAAACACAAAGCAGAGTGTCTAGGGCACGTCAGGCCATACAGTTTACCTAGCCGTACTGAAACTTGCTGTGAGTTTCCTTTTAGAGTTGGAGGTGCTTAACAAATTAAGCTTCTTAACTCTTTGAAGTTGTTTTTTTCTTCTTCACAAGTAGTTAGTCATCACATATAGTTTGATTCTGGCAGCTAGGACGGACACGACTGCCTTAGGCAGACTCTATTCATTTCTTGTAGGTAGGTGGTGTTAGATAAAATTTAATTTGTCCTGAGGGTCCCTGCAGATGGAATTTAGCTAGTTTAATGACATCAAATTCATTGTTTTGCTGCTTTTATTTAATGTGTAGGTACACCCACATGGAGGCGAAGTCGGCCAGCCAGGTTCAAATCACTGAATAAATAATATTTATAGTTATCTCTATTTTTCCATGAGCAAGATAATTTCTGTCTTGGAAATTCCGTGTTGTTGTGATGAAATTTTGGCATGTTTAAATTATACAGCATGCGAAGATAGAATGAGATAAATAGAATCCATTCTCTAAATGCCATGTGATGCATTTCATTTAATTGTTCATATATTGCATGTCCTTTATTCTGGCTGCATTCTTATCTTGCTACTCCCAATTTTAAAGAAGTAGTGCATTTTTCTCATCTTTGCCTTTTGTGCCATAATAGGCTATCACTGATAGCCAAATTCCAAAAGTTCGCTAAGAGCAATTTTTAAGGCATGAATGGTGCCCCAGTCAAGGTTCAATTAGAGAAGCAGCACCACAGTAAGTAATATAGAACAAGAAACTTGGTACAGTAACTAGACATTATATAACTCCAGTTAGGCAGTCTATGTAAGCCTGTTAGACCTGCATCTGGTGACAAGCCTAAAGCCAGGAAGGACATAATCTGGGAAGGGCCAATAGATGTAAAGTGGAAGAGACCAAAGAATAATAAGGACCCTGTAAGTGAAACTGGAACCACGTCTGTCTCTCACTGCCTCCAGGATCAACGATGTAGGTGATCTGTAAGTAACCCAACCCTTTCTGCACATATCTTATTCCAGGATTTGACACAGCTGAAGAAAGAGATGCAATAAGCCTAGCTGCTGTCTCCACTCACGAGATGAGTTGGAACATTGGCAACTACATAAGAGAGTGGCAACAGGGCCTTCCTGACAATGTCTTAGACCGTAAAAAGGCTGCTCCTTCACTTGCACCTAGCTAATTTCATGAAATTTCTGTTGTGACCAACTCACCCAGGCACTAGTTGGAAAAGGAATTTTGGGAAACGTAGTTCTAGCTAAGCTAAGCTGACATACTATAAAGCCACCACAAATGGTTTTAATAAGATTCACGTGGCTGATGTAGACTGAAAAGTGTTTAACTGTTTGCTTTTCTTTACTACTCTTGTTGTCCTGGATCCAGTGAAGTCTCCTGTGGCTAACCTCGGTGACCTACTTATTGTTTGAGATCTACCTTCTGCCAAAATTTAGTAGTGCCACGGCAGACCACCATGTAATTCTGAGACATCATTCTTCCCTCTCTCTCCCACTTTAGAAGTAACACGTAAATCAAACTGGTAAAGAAATGATTTGGGCCACTATCTGTTTAGGAGGGAAAGTGTGATTAATAGTGAAAAATGCTTACTCCTAAGAGTCTTTACACCATGACTCATCTTCCTTCTAGTTATATCCCATGGGACAAGTTACTCAGCCTCTCTACTTCAACTTTCTCATCTATCAATGGGGACAATAATCATTGTCAGGTATGGGTATTAACTATTTCAAACATAGTACTTAGATCACCGCTATGCTTAATAAATCTTGGCTAACAAATCTAGTGTAATATAATGACACTAGAAATTTACTCAAAAATATTTAGTTGTTCAATATTCATCAAAGTCCTCATGATTAGTAAAATTAATCTTTCTTGCCTTTTTAAGATAGCTTGATATTTAAAAGAAAATGTTATGTTGGCTATCAGTCACTGTTTCCATACCACACATTATCATTTCTTTCCCTATGGGATAATTTTTTACTGAACTGATTTTATTATTAAAAAAGTTGGCCTTGCCTATCTACTTTAACCAGCATGACAATGAACAAAATTAAGATGTTCATTATTCTCTTCCCTTCCCTTATTTCATGGATTTGGATAAGTGGGTTTGGCCCTGAGAATTGAGAGGTCAGTCAGTATATTACCAGTTGATTAAGGCTTTTAAAAAATCACATCTCCTTGGCTGGGCACAGTGGCTCATGCTTGTAATTCCAGTGCTTTGGGAGGCTGAGGCAGGAGGATCCCTTAAGCTCAGGAGTTTGAGACTACCTTGAGCAACATAGCAAGACCCCGTGTCAAAGAAAAAAAAAAAAATTAGCCAGGCATGTTGGCATGTACCTGTAGTTCCAGCTACTTATTAGTTTGAGGCAAGAGGATTGCTTGAGCCCAGGAGAAGTTACAGGGAGGTTACAGGGAACTATGATAGCATCACTGCACTCCAGCCTGGGCAACAGAGTGAGACCCTGTCTCAAAAAAAAAAAAAAAAAATCACGTCTTCTTTAAAAAAAATTTTTTTGTAGCTATGTTGAATACAAACACTCCCACATACAGAAACTTTCCACTGAGTCTAGGAAGGACCAATAGCCCCTAAATGTCGATTTCTTGATGTGTGAATAGAGCTGGCTTGAAACTCATTCTAGGGAGCGCTACTCTGTACTCACACTTTAAAGTGTACCCACACTTTATTGATATGTGTTAACGAGATGTGGCTAGAAAACTAGGCAGCTGTCTTGCTGAGCTTTCAAAGGAGCAGATTGAAACTTGGAGCCAAGCTTGTCCATATTTGACCATTTTCACCTTGTGAAGTTGTGATGGAATTTACTACCATGCATTAGGTGGAAAATATGAGTAATTGCATTTGCTTCAGTGAGTAAAACATATATTTTATTATTATTCTTATAGTTGGAGAAATTTATGTTTTCTAGCTTTGTTGTACACAGATCAAAGAAGAGACCCTCATTTATGCCAGATTTCATGATATATTAAATGAGCTATTTTTGCCCAGATTATGAGGTAACCAAAACTCTTTTTAGTTTAATTTTACGTTTAACTGGATTCAGATTGCTTCAACTGAAGAGTCAAAGGGCCTGACCTCTAATTCATTAACATAATCAGAAGCACATGTAAGCTACTGACTGCCAATCTGTTTGCAAGTCAGTGACTACAGGGTACACACAGCAGTCTTAAATGTTTTTCTCAGTGACATTCTGGGGATGTTCTTAGGTGCACAGGCAGGAAAAAAAATAGAGAAAGAAACAAAGAGAAAGGAAGAAATTCCACGATGTAAACCAAAGTTTTCATACCAACTGGAATCCAACTTTGTACAAGATTTAAGTCAGTTGTTTCTTTAGGTGGAGGAATCATAGACATGATTCTCTCCTTGCTGTCACAAATATTCTTCCCTGGGTTTTATTTATTCCACAATTTCTAAAAATTCTAGTGGCAGGTGATCGTAATAGCTCCTCATGAGACAAGCTATCTTGTGAAGTACTAGTTCTCCAAGCAAATTAACTTTTGCTAAGAATTTAAATAGGAGAGGAAGAAAATATAGGGCTTCAAATATGTCTCCTGATACACATGGAGAGTTTAGAAGAGCAGTAAGAAAATCCTTTGTTGAGATGAAACAAGAGCACATTAAAGTGGGTGACGGATGAGCCCCGTCTGTTCCTTAGAGACTCTGCCCTACAAGGACTTTCCTGAATGCTTTCCTTTCCAGCTTACATTTTACTTTGTAAAGCAAGTTTCATTCTTGTAGAGGATAAAAAAAGTATCAACAAAAACCTTAGAAAAATAAATTAGATATAGTAGAAGTCCGACTTTTATTTTCTTTCCCTGCCATCAGGCAAAAGGAACCAAAATATATGAGATACCATTAATGTTGCAAACCCCTTACAGAAATGAAGAGAGAAGGACATTGAAACCACTGACTCCGCAACATAGTAGCGGCAAGCTACTATGGTAGCATTCTTTATTCAGCAATATTATTCAATATTTACTGAAATGTCATAAAGAGGGTAGTTTGCATTTGTCTGTTTGGTTTTGGTGTTGTAACTCCTCCTCCCCATTATATGACAGCATCCTTATTTCTCATCCTCTCCAATTATTATAGTACCTTATTGTCTTGCTTATATCTGTAACTAAACAAAGAGAGATTTGTCCCTGTAGGTAACTTTCATGTAGGATATCTTGGTCATTCTCTTATTTACATTGCTTTCCCTTTGCACTTTAATTCCCCAAATCATAGTTATGCATTGTACATAAAATGTATGTCTTTGTCTCACAAGTCAAGGGCAAGAGAAATTTTGATGTATTTGTGATCCAGAAACACTCTTCATTCTTAAAATGATCTAAGAGAATAATTCAATTACTCCACCTGTAAGCATTCTTTGTGAAGTTATTTTAATATCACCAAGAATCTATTTGCCAACCTTTTTTTTTTCTCCCAGATATATTTAGGTGAGCCATATAGAGTTTTATTAACACACTGCCAGATTCAGCAACTGGTAAATAGTAATTACTCAATATTTTGAATGCACTGGTCTGTTATTTTATATAAAGCAGCTGAGATTGAATGGGAGCATGCCTAAAGGCCTAAGTCTGAAAGGCCAGTGCCAAACTTGCATAACTAATTATCAGGAACTAGCATGTGTTACCCACTTTGCAGAATATTTATCATTCATTCTATGCTCGTCTCCCTCTACTAATCACTTACTGCATTTTCACCTTCCTTTCCTATTACATTCCTCAAGTGGACTTTTTCTATCACTTCCCAAAGCTCTCAAGTTGCTTGATTTATCAGTTTTCCTGGGAGCACTTTGTTATTAGCTACGTCTTTAGCCCCTACAAAATCCTTTCATCTGTCCTATTTCTGAGAGTCAGACCTAGGGCCAATAGAGGGAGGACTTTATAGTCAGAAGGAATGAGGTTTAAATGTCTGCCAGCTATCACCTGTGTTAACATCAAAACGCTGATAAATCCTATAGGGACTTACTGTCCTCATCTATGAAATGAAGTGATACTTGCCTTGTAAAATTCTTATTTGAAGAATAGTCAATTTTCAATACATAGCCTTTTTTATACTTTTCTTATTTGTGTTGCCTCCCTCATTCCTGACTTTATAATTTGCTGGCTTCTTTTGTTTCTTTACCCATGAATATTACATCCTTTCATTTAACCTCATGTTTCTGCCCAGATGTGGCAAGCACTCCCCTTTCCGGGTGATTTCCTTCCACAGATCCCCAGTTATCATTATTATGAACTATGAACTTGAAAGTTGCAAAGTGATTTGTCACATTTATGTCTTATTTATATTTTTGGATGATCTGGCATTGAATGTATGACAATGTTTGTATTTAATATTTAGTTCTCTACTGTAGATAGTAGAACGTTTTACTGATTCTTGATTCTTGAGAATTCTTGATTCATATCAGATAACTGATAATGATGTTTCCCATCATTGTTTTGCCTAACGGTTGGACAACAAATAGTTGTCTCCATTCTGTATAGCTGGAAAAGAAAACAGCCTTTAAAAGTAAAGACTAGTATTTGTTAGTGCTTTAGAGCCCTGTTATTCAAAGCATGGTCCTGGGATCATCAGCATCAGTGTTTGCATGGGAGCTTGTTAGAAATGCTGAGTCTCAGGCCCTAGCTAGACCTGGTGACTCTGAATATCACATGATCCCCAGGTCATTTCTATGCACAGCAGATTTTGAGAACTGCTTTACAGCCCATTGATTAAAAGAAGTGAAAGCGATTTTTTAACTGGAAAAAAAAGTCAGAAAAATAGAGGCAATATTTAAATGTCATTCATGAACTAGGGAAAGGTGAAGGTAGGGGAGAGCTGAAAACGGGTCTGAATTTTGAAACCTCCCATAAGGTAAATGATAAACT
The DNA here is from genome assembly GCF_000951035.1 of Colobus angolensis palliatus. Classification (NCBI taxonomy): domain Eukaryota; kingdom Metazoa; phylum Chordata; class Mammalia; order Primates; family Cercopithecidae; genus Colobus; species Colobus angolensis. The sequence goes on from NW_012114566.1 coordinate 8,285,131, forward strand.
AATTGCCAATATAAGGGAAAACTGATGAAATCTACTAACAGAAAAGAGAAGGTAGATTTTTCTGCTTAGAGCTGAACTGAAGCCATGAAAAATGTTGTTAGTAACCAGCCTGATGTTTTAAAGAAAGAATTACCAAGTGACATATTTCTAGATTAAAAGGAAATATTAAAACTGGCTTTCAATATTTAAAGCTTACTTAACTAGTAACACTTGCTTGACACTGACTCACATCATTTTATTTCATTCTTCTTTTGATCCATGCAAATAGTTACAAGATTTAAAATATACTATCATGTCACCTTTTTGAATAATTAGATAAAAGAATTTTTTAATACTGGGTGATAAACCCTATGGCCAAGCCTTCATGAGACTTGCAATAAAGCAGTGAATCCAGGCAAGAAGAAAGCCATATTTTCCTTTTTAAAATAATGAAAATGCATTATTTATACCTACTATTTCAATATTGTGCTCACTGATAATTAATGAGAAGTCTTGTGGCCACTTATTTGAGGTATTTCCCTGCATGTTGGAGTTGTCCATCTTAATTTTATTTACAGGATCAAAAAGTGGCAAACCATCAGTATTGCTTCCCCTTTGATTATTAAGATGTGAAGGATATCATGAGAAGTATTAACATAAAATCAAATTAGTCCTTTTCTGCTTTATTTTAAATTTACTCAGGTTTTTTTTTTTTTTTTTTTTTCCTTCACATTTAAAGAACTAGGTTCCTTTCCCATACTTGGTATGTAGTACATCTTTTTTCTCTGAGTTAATTCTCCAAGTCTGGTCTGTCAGCCAGTATAAACAACACTTGATGAATGAGACTCAAGGTGTTTAGTCACCTGAAGCAGCTGTTTGAAGTAACTCTACACACAGCCTGAGGCCTGTGTTTTCACAGCTGTGAGAACTCTTCAAAAGCTTTCCCTCTTGGCCTAGCTCTTTGCTGTGGCTTTAAACTCTTAGCGCAAAATCTGGACTATTTCAAAAGAGCAGAATGAAACTAGAGACAGTAATTTTGCATGATTTCAAGCCAAAAATGGCCTAAAATAAATAAATGAAGTACATTTGAAAGTGCTTTACCTAGGTGGGCCATATATCTGAGAATTGTTCTCCTTCCTACATACCCATATACTCTCTTAACAGGGAGATGTGTGGCTGAAACACTACGCTCTGTTTATATGGCAGTATTTTCATTTTCTGTTCTGATTCTATGACACTGAGGCTAAAATCTTATGAGCTTGGAACTGTATGTACCTGAATTAAGCTCAGGGAATTGCTGGATGTTTGATAGAGTTCCAGGCTCATAAATCGACCTAAGGTGATTAAAAAATGGCATTCTTTGCCAGCCTGCTTAGGTGATTCAGGCTTTTGAAGTTCCTCTGATGTCTTCTATTGGCCTGGCCGACTTAACTCATGGAGCAAACTTAATGTGACCACTATATTTGTTATAAGGCTTCAGACTTGCTTGAGCTTATTCCAACAACAGCTGTTTTTCAGCATTTTATATATAATAAAATGACATAGTTGCTTCTCACAGAGAATCATGAACTTCTTTACTAGAAATATGTAAGAACTGTTTTTATTCAGAATGACGATCATGTTTTTTGTTCATTTGAATTTAGAGATATTATTTCTGAATTTGGAAAATGACTATTTCCTTTTTGGAGCTACTTGGCACCATGTCAAGTGAAGAAAACTTGCCTTTTATATAATTTTCATGTGATTAAAATACTCTCCCAACTAGTCTCCTCTTCTTAATTCAGGAGAATCATATGTATAGTTTATTCATTCACCTACAAATATGTATTGTGTCTGACAGATGCCAAGAACTAGGTTAATTACTGAGAATATAGAAGATATACACAGTACTTACCACCACATGGGTTAATATCTTATGGAAAACAAAGATGCATTACATAAATAACAAAATAAATGAGTGTCTTACAATCAAGAAAAGTGCTAAAAAGGAAGGATCAGGATACACTGAGAGCAAACAATTCCCAATGTCATCTATCTTAATTTGTCTGAGGTCTTTGATTTTAAGATCACATTAAAATCAAAATAGATAATAAACTTTTATTATATTATCATCTTAGTGCATTGGTTATTAGAAGAAACTCTACTTTTAATCCTCGTGGTTTTCATACTGACACATATGGTACTTTGACTCTTACGTGATTTTTAATCATGTTAAAATTTAAATTCATTGTTATTATCTTCAAATACATATATAAAATATTCAGAGTACCTAACATAGAATTGAGACACTATGAAATTTGTGCAACTTTGTTTAGCCATAGCTCCTGCTCTGAATGAGTTCCTAAGACGAAGGTGGAGGTAGGTTAAATTCATCCATTCATTTGTTTATCTGTTCATTGCACAATTTTGGACTGCCCACTCTGTGCCGTAATTGTTTCTGGGAATACAAAAATGAATAAATTACAGATCATGTATTTGTGACCTAGTAACAATTTCTGTAACTGATGAACCCTAAAGTTCTGATGGCCTTACAGGAGTGGACACATTATAGCTTAAGGGTCACTGCCTGGTTTTGTTCACCACTTGCCCTAAGCATGACTGTTTCTTTTTTAAATTATTGAAAAAAGAATCAAAACAAGAATGCTATTTCATGATGAATGAAAATTATATAAGCTTCAAATTTCAGTTCTATGAATAGTTTTATTGGCCCACAACCACATCCATTCATTTATATATTGTCTTTAACTACAATGGCAGAGATATGTAGTTGCCACAGAGGCCACAGGACCCACACAGCTGAAAATATGATCTAGTTCTTTGTAGAAAAAATTTCTTGAGTCCTGACCTAACCTAAGAGAAGTTTATTTCTTATTTACAAAGCAGTTGTCCTGAGCCATAAGTGTTCCTCCTCAAAACGGCGGTTCAGGGACCTAGAGTTTGTCTACCTCTGGTTTCTGGTAGCTGTCTTTAATATGCTGTCTCACAATTGCTGTGCTTATTTGCAGCAGGCTATAGGGAAAAGAACATAGAGAATGATGTATGAGCAATTTTTTTGAACCAGGCCTGGAAATGGTACACATTGATTCAGCTCACAATGTTTTAGCTGGAACTCAATCCTGTAGCCACACTTAACTGGAGGTGAGACTGGGAAACACAATCTAGCTACATGACAAGGAGTAAGAGGAAAAATATTTAGCCATCAGCTACCAGCCTCTGCTATAATCTTTTCCCTAAAAGGTCTTAACAATTAGAGACAAACAAATATGTAAAAAAAATTATGTTATCCTGTTGATTTACTTAATAGAGTTATACTACAGGAAGGGTAGAGGCAGGGAAGGGGAATTACTTAAAGATTTCTAAGAATGGGCCGGGCGCGGTGGCTCAAGCCTGTAATCCCAGCACTTTGGGAGGCCGAGACGGGCGGATCACGAGGTCAGGAGATCGAGACCATCCTGGCTAACCCGGTGAAACCCCGTCTCTACTAAAAAATACAAAAAACTAGCCGGGCGAGGTGGTGGGCGCCTGTAGTCCCAGCTACTCGGGAGGCTGAGGCAGGAGAACGGCTTAAACCCGGAAGGCGGAGCTTGCAGTGAGCTGAGATCCGGCCACTGCACTCCACTCCAGCCTGGGTGACAGAGCAAGACTCCGTCTCAAAAAAAAATATATATATATTTCTAAGAGTGGTGAAATGAAGAAATTTAATGCAGAGGAAGGAAAGATAGAATATCATATAAAGAAACAACCTGATATTATAAGTTCCATCATAGAAGTTTATATAGAGTGCTAAAGAAACTTAGAAATGCTAGTAGGAACATCTAACTTTGCAAGGGTGAATCAAGGAAGTATTTACAGAGGGGCTGTTATTTTTATCATGAAAATAGCCAATTATTGTTTATTGCACACACATTAAGTGTAAGACATAATAGAAAATTTCCATGTATTAAATACCTTGTCAGTCACCACTGATTTATAAGGCAGTGTTTAGCCTCTATTTTATCAATTAAAATACTAAGATGAATTAAATTATTTTAAAGTTTACATTTCTAGCAAATTGGGACTTTAAGCCATTTCTTTCTGAGTCCAAAACTTACGTCCTTGACTAATCTGTTATACTGTATAACAGGAAGACAAATAAGAAAGGGTCACTCCTTGGAGAAGGTAATTTGTATACATATAATGGGGTTTGATAAAATACAATACTGAAGAACAGTAGATAATTACAGATGACTGGAATATGTGATACAATCGGGGGAGAGGGAGATGATGAGGATATAAAAGGCTGGTTGGGCTTTAGTTGTGGAGATTCAGGAAATATTTTTATGTAGGAGAGTGTCATGATCAGATCTGGGTTTCAGAGAAATAACTTAGCTGTCCAAGCAAAGGACATATTTGACTAGAGAAACTATTGAGTTTTTGAAGGGGTGAATAAATAAGCATATTTATTTGGAGAAGGGGTAAAAATGTGTTTATATATTTCTTAAAAAAAGATTATTAAAAATATTTTCTTAAAAAATATTATTCATGAAACAGAAAGTTGATTATAATGTCCCTAAACAACAAATATTTTAATGTATTTCATTTCAGGATAGAAATAACAAAGTAGTGGGAGCTTTTGGAAGTCACCTCATGTTTTTTTCTTAGTATGTGATAGATTTCGTTAGAGTATCAAAGTTACTGTGGACAAACTTGTGAAGTAGGTCGGATGCACAAAACACTTCAGGAAAACTAAGATCTTCATTATTTTCTTAGGTGGAACTTTTATGGAGCCGAAAACAGCAGAAATGAAACCTCTCATGGACACTAATGCAAACATTACCTGGCATTTGTACAAAAATTTTATGAGCTCTTTCTCACCATAAAGGGCAGTGTTTTTTTATTACTCAATTTAATTAAAACTTGTTCCAGAGACCACCTATGCAACAACCAATTCTTAGTTTCACAGTTCTAGCAGAGATTCTTACATCTCTAGTCTGAGGATCTTCAACATTTTCCCTCACACTCCTTCGCAGGCTAGTGGAGCAGACTACTGGTCTTCTTGAGAATGTTGTGTCTTTACATCAACATTTTTTGACCCAGTCAATTAATATTTGGCTTACAGATTTCATATTTTTAAGACCTGGCATTTCTTTGTGTAATTGATTAGCTTACAGCTACATGGTTTTAAATAGAGCTTGAATTTTATATTTGCAATATTTTTCAAGGATAAACGCACTTTAGATATTAAATCAATAATATAAAATTTGAATTTGTTTTACTCTAAAGCTATTCTATGACAATAGGTCCCTAGGGTATGTGTATGTTTTCTGAGCTACACGTAGTTGTATTTTCTACTTTTCCATGCTGCTGTCAGAACCATGTGTTCTCTTAAAATGGTCTCTTATGAGCAAGAAATTGTCTAAGATCTACCTTTTGTTACTGTCATTGTCTTGATCAATGTAATTCCTGATATAAAATCAACAAAAAGTAAATTTTAGCTAATTTTTTTAGGATGATAATAATGTCATGCTTTTTGAAATAGGAATCGTGAAGGTTTGGATGGGGATGATGGTTTGAGGAGGATAAGGATTACCACCTTTCTTTAGCACTATAGAAATCAATGCTAATATTAGCAAAGTTTATATGTCTATATGTGTGAATATATAAACACATAGATATGTATATGATGTGTAAATATATTCATATATCCATGTATATTTGTAGAATGGAACTCTCTAATAAGCATTAATATTAATGTCTATAATGAGAATTGATACTCAATCATCACCATCTGTCTTATGTCAGGTTTTCAACAAAACAGGTTTTGAAACAAAAATTTGAATGCAGGAAGGATCTATGAAGTTTCATCATTGGATAAACACCTTAGAGAAAATATAGACAAAGGGATTGGGTAGAAGGAGATGTTGAATTATTATGCTGCCATAACAGAGGCCCTGGCAAGTCCCACAGGGAACTCAGACGTTTGTATGGTCTTGCAGACCTATCCTAAATTGACACAGAAGGGCTGAATTTTGTAGACTAATTAAGTGGTTATTGCTACAGTTACTGAATGTGGCCCAATCCCCAAGACAGGGTGATGACCTTGGGTGAGACAGCTCCCTTCAATTTAGGGTAATCCTGAGAGAGAGATTCAGCTGTTGACTAATATTCCTAGCATGTGAGAGGACATGTACTTCAATTTCCAAGGGTTTATCTGGGCCTTACACCACAAAATCCACTAAAGTTGATCTTTTATATCACTCAGACCCACTTACTTATTATAGTAATTTATCTAAACTAGATCTAGCTCTTTCATAATTCTAGTTGGTCACTTTTCCTGTAAGCATTTGCCAAAAATAAGATTAGTAAGATGAAATACAGTCTTCACTAATGTAGCTGCTCTCAGGGCTACAATGATACCATTACCCTCCTCAAACACCCATTCTAGATTCCACACACCTTGGCCAGCACCTCTCCTAGTCTCAATGACTTCCCTAGTAGGGTGACACAGACTGTTATCTTGAGAGGTATGAATCCCTGATAGTCACACACGTATCAGACAAAAGTTGCTGCACTGGTCCGTTTATTGTCTGAACAAATGACCCAGCAGATCACAAAGTAAAACATGTGTGTTTCCCTGAGTCCTCTGAGCAATATCAGCTCTATCTCCTCCTGATGATCAGAGTCAATGACTCTTGCCAGAATGGTGACTCCTTTCTTCGCCCCGGTCTGTTGGCAAGAGGAGCTCAAAGTAACTGGATGACAGTCATAGATTAAAGTTTAGTGAGACTCTTTCTTTGTCCCCTAATAGTAACATTCTTATTCTGAGAAAATGATTCTCTAAACACACAAATCTCAGAGTTACAGGGACAGTGCACACAGATTCTTCCAATGGGTTACCAGATATAATGACAAGTGAAATAACTCCTACGTCTATCTGGTTCTTGGACCCATGCATTAAATATATTGGGGAATTCAGCACCATGCAATGATAATTAGTTTCGAATATATACTGCATCCTGGAGTATGGTGCCCCATTCTTTACATTGTTATCACCAAACTGGTCTTCATCTATACCTGCAGGAGACTATTTCATTATTCTTACAGGCAGACAGTTTCTGGGTTACAGTGTGTGATTGATTGGCTAATCCCATGACCTTGGTCTGACGTAAAGTTATATGGGATTCTGTGTCTATGGATCTCCTATTTTGAGAGCTTTCAGCAGGTTCTGGCCAAGGCCCTGTAGGCAGAAAAGGCAAATTACACACAGAATAAGTATTGTCTCTAATCAGAAGAATTTGCTTCCGTTACCTCCACTGAAGAAACAATGGGAAGGTTCTGCCAACTACCAAATGTGTCTACTCCAATTAGATACCCAGAGTTTGGAGATATGATCGCCAGGTGCATGTATTTGTGCAAATGACCCATAGTAAACTTGACCTAAACCAGGACTTCATTTATTACCTGCTTTCCATACCCTCACTTAAATAGGTCTTTGGTTTTCAACATCAACTCAGACCCTTTGTCAAGCAATCTCTGAAAACTTTGGGTAGTCCCCTTTCACCAGTGTAGAGAAAGGGAGATAGGAATGCATTCTGAGTGAATGTGTGTTGTCTTGCAAGACAGAACTGTCTATATCATCTTCAAGCAAAGGGGTTAATATTAGATATTAGGAAGTGAGAGAGATACATTTCTGTTCATGCAGGATTTCAGGGGACTGGGAATTCAAGATTATCAAGGGCATCCATCTTATTCTAATGTAAAGTCTTACACTCATCCTCTTTTCTAGTCAGCACCCTGACTTTTGTGTGTCTGATGTATCAGCATTGAGAATTCAAGTTTTCTGGAATTATGCTGTTTTAATGATTAAGTGCCGCATAAGATCTTCAGCTTTTGCTTTGCTCTGGCTGCAGGAGATCAGAACCTCTTTAGACACAGCTAAGAATATCCTCAGATTTTCTCAGATTTTTACAATTATCCTTAAATTTGTGCCTAGTCATCCTCAGCCTTTTATTGGTTTTCTAAAATTCATCAATAGTGCCCAGAAACAATTTTCTGATTCTAAAGACTTCATAATTAATACATCTTCTGACCTTCACAATCACCTGGGATATTGAACCCATCAATGCATTCCCTTCCACTGATATCCCATATCAGTGTAGCTCTGGTGAGAGTTTTAACACTTGTACCATACCACATGCCAGGGATTACTACTACTTCAACCATGGCCACTAATGGGGTCCTTCCTGCCAGGCTGATGGCTGGTATTCCAGATCCAAATACGTTTTGACAGTGTGTTTCCTTAGACTCATTTCTGGCACTAACTGTTGTGGTCATGCTCTGGAAAGCAGACTCTGAGGTAAAGATTTGTGTGCAAGAAATTTGTTGGTAAGTGTCCTCAAGTCAATATAGTATGGGAGTGAAGAAAGCAACGTTGGACAAAAGGAGAAAATCAGCTGTGGACCACATCCAAAATCCCCCACCCATACTAAGGAGCCTGGGGCTAGGGTCCTAAATAGAAAAAATAAGAGGGCCCAAATAGAAGAGAAAAACCTGAGTGTTTGTAGTCCCCTCCTTACTTCATTGCCCAGTCATTGGCTGTCAGTGGCTCTTGAGAATAAGGCATGCATAGGGATAGAGCAGCCTCTTGACCTAGGATAATTCTCAGGGAGGGTCTCGGCTTTGAGCCAACAGCAGCCAACACTCCTGGCATCTTGGGAAATGAGTACACAGTCTTGAAGTAAGGAGAGAGATGTGAGTGGTGTACCCCAAAATCACTAGCCTAAAACATTTTATCTACTAAATATGACCTAAATAAATTAACTGTTAAATTGCATTAAGTCATTATAAACGAGTTTGAGTAATTGTTCTTATGTTAAGAAATGTTGTCTACGAGACTGATGGAAGAAGGAAAGGAATAACTACACTGTTATTCCACCAAAGGTACTAATCATGAAAGCATATTCCCATAGACAGAATGATATAAACAGAGGTTGGGAAGAAAAGACTATCCCCATCCATAGTTATTGACTTCCATCCACATCTAAGAACATACGTGTAAGTACAAAACGGGATGTTGCATGTCCTCGAGGGCCTGGTGGTCCTCTTTTCCCTCATTTTTCAAAATAGTAATGAAGGAATGGTGTCCACTATTTTGGCTATGAGAAATCACATAATTATCCAGCTTTAATATTCTTAATTCAATTTTCTAGGCCCGTGTCAACCATATAGCTCTAAAATATGACAAGTTATAGCAAAATGAAGAGAAACAGATAGTAAGTAACACAAATTAAGTATAAAACATGATTCTATGATAATGAGTTCTATAATAAGAAAGTAGAGGCCAGGCAAAGTGCACCTGTAATCACAGCACTTTGAGAGGCTGAGGTGGGAAGATCACTTGAGGCCAGGAGTTCAAGACCAGCCTGGCCAATCTGGTGAAACCCCGTCTCTACTAAAAATACAAAATTAGTTGGGTGTGGTGGCAGGTGCCCGTAATCCCAGCCTGGGCAACAGAGCAAGATTCTGTCTCAAAAAAAAAAAAAAAAAAAAAAAAAAAAAAAAAAAAGGAGAGGAAAGGCATAGTGATGGTTAGCACAATGAAATTTTACATGGTGAATATGTTACCCAAAGACTGTACCATGTCTGTATAGACAGACCTGAAGGAGGTGAGAATAATCCATGCAAATAACAAGAGGAAAAGTGCCCCAGGAAGATAGTATAGCCAGTGTAAAAACCTTTGGTGAGTGTTCAAGGAATAGTAAAGAGTGAAGTTGGGGAGAGATGGAAGAGAGTACGGAGTATAGCAGGAGTCAATGTGGAAGAGGTAAGAGGAACCAGATCCTTTAGAGCATAGTGTCTTTTAAGCCATTGTGAGGACTTTGGCTTTAACTTTTAGTGAGATACGTCATTTTGAGCGAGGGGTAACATGATCTGATTTTGTTGTAAAAGAATCGCTCTTCTCATTGTGCTAAGAACAGAATAGACTAGAAAGGCAAGGGCAGGAGTGGGAAGATCAGGCTAGTGTAATAATTCAAGCAGAGATAATCAGGAGAAGATGACTGTAGCTGTAGAATTTGTGAAAAGATGTCAGATTCTGTAGGTATTCTGGAAGGAGAGAGTGGCCAGAATATTTTGCAGAGTGTGAGTGAAAAAGAGTCAGGAATAACTCCAAATCTTTTGAATTGAGGTACTTAAAGGGTAGCAATGCCATTCCCTGAGATTGAGGAGATTGTGGAAGGGGAAAGTTTGGTATTGAGAGAAGACCAGGAGATCGGTTTTCGCATGTTAACTTTGAGATTACTCTTAGATATCCAATTGCAGGTGATAATACCAGGAGCTGAATAGCCTAGACTTCGAGGGAGAGGTCTAAGCTGGTATATATGTTTAGGTGCCTTATTACCTTAAAAAATTCTGAGGATGTAGAAAAACAAGAAGCAGGACTAAAAAAGAGCCAGGCTGAGAGGTAGGAGAAAAACCAGGAAAGTGCAATGTCTTGGAAGACAGTGAAGAAAATGTTTTGAGAAGATTTTTTTTTTTTTTTCCACTGTAACATGCAGTATATTCTTTAAATCCTATATCTAGGCAACCAATCTTGAGAAAGTATTTGGCTGAATGTCAGTAATCCAATAAGCCAAAAAACACTTTCTCAATATATTAGGTGCAAGTAAATAGGCATTACCTAGTACTTAGCGGCTAAATTTGAGATGGTTCTATGTGTTCATGCTTGCTGAGAGTTCAGGTTCCTGGAAGAATGTGAGTACGTTATTGTATTAATAATATTCATGTGGAAGTGGTTTCATTTATTTTTCAACTTCTGTATAAAATGTTCATATTGATATTGCTTTTCATACTGAAGCAATAATGAAAGAAAATATATAAACCACTGATTCTCCATCATATAAAACTTAATACTTGAATTTTTAACACCTAGAATACAGAATAGATGATGGTCTCTAGAATTTAAGCTTTTCTTATATAAGCAAATATTGTTTTCATTTTGTACTAAACAATATAGTGTCTTTCAAATCTCCTGATGAATTTGGGCACTGTCTCACAGCTCTCTTTCCTCTCATTTTTTTGCTTTCATGTTGTTAAGCTATAATGCCGTTAACATCTATTTCAAGTCGTTTCCCCTCCCTGGTGATTGATGGTAGATACAACAATTATGATGCCAATGCTGGAGATAATTCTTCACAGATGTTGTCAAATTACAGGTTAAATGGGGAAAAGAGTTTCTTTCTTCCGGCCACCCACTCTTCATTCCCTTGAAATAGGTGCGTGGTGCTGTGTATCCTGTGCTGTAGGTATGCCAATTCTCCAGCCTGTCGCTCATCTGGTGTAAATGACTTCTATTTGCTATTTCAAAGAATGACAGAATGTTATGTTCAGAGTGCTTTGCAGGTACCAAAAATGCAGAAATTCAGCCTTGAATTTTAACTGGCAAAGGGAAGTCCGTTGGGTCTAGCACAGCCATGCTGATTTTTCTTTTATCATAAATCACATTTGCCATTGCTAATTAAAAAACAAAATAAAATAATAGGATGACTGTGATTTGCTTCAGAATTACATGGGAGAAAAAAGTAGCCTTCAATTGATAATTGTTAAAACCGGGTTGTTGATACATTGTGTCTATTTCTTTCTCTGTTTAACTTTCCATTAAACACACACACACACACACACACACACACACACACACACACACACAAAGGGTTTTGTTATTTTAACCCTTCATTAAACTATGTTATCCTAAGGAGAAAATACAGAAATTCCATAGGTAATTCTTCTTTCAGTTATTTAAAATAATGAAGTCATATTTTCTTGGTCATTTAGTTTGGACCAATGGATTATGGTACAGCATTCCATGAGTTTTGCATTTATTTTTCTAAGTGAGTTCATTGCAATTCTCAGCAGGGAAAGGGGAAAGGATTTGGGATAAGGGACAGAGCAAAGACAAGGAAACTTGGGTTGCCAAGTAAACAAGTAAGGATAGAAAAAAAAAGGTTTGGGGATTTAGATTTTAGTCTCACCCAACAGCTGACATATTGTAAGCCAAGAAAATTTGATCTAAGTTTTAGCTGAAATTCCTCCACCTGGATAAACCGGGGCTAATTATTTGAGCTATTCCCATAGAGGTGACAGGAAGTTCTATTAATAAATGTGGGTCCAGAATGTAAAACTGAAGATGCTCCATATCTCCCACTTGAGTGGGAATAATGAGGAATTTTTTGTTTTATGGCGTAATTTGTTTTAAATACCATCTTGCTACTCAAAGTGCTACTCAAAATACTGTAAAGGGCCATTTTTTTTATCTCTTTGAACCAGAGGTCATCAAATGTTTATCTGGTGTAACCCAATATAGCTTGGCAATGTTTTATTAAAGGTATTCCACCAAGAAAGTGGTCTATTTTTTTTTTTTTTAAATCTCTAGAGAAACCATTGCCTTCCTTTAAATCACTTGCCAATATCTCAAACTATAATAATCAGGAAGTACTTCCAAGTGTCTAATTGAAATCCTTACCACTGTAATTTAATATCATTAACCTTGAGTTTTCAAGGTATTTTCATCAATCTTATTTCATAATTTTTATTATTTTCTTAATGACTTAAATATAATTTTGGGTGTAATAACATGGGTGAGTTCAACTGTAAGACTTTCCAGAAAGAGGCTGAAAGAAAAAGAGAAAAAATGGAAATGGAAAAACCTAGGAATGTGAAATCTACTCAGTAGCTTGACTATTATCTGATGGATTGCACACAACCCAGGTTTAGCTCATACTAGATAAGGATTCAGAAGAACTCAACACAATTGTGGTAGATCAATTACAAACATGTCCACAATTCTTCGATTTCCCCTTTATTCATGCTCATTATAATATAGCTCTACAGCTTTTTTTTCCCCCCACCAAAAAGTCTGCTTTTTTCTATTCTGGAATCTGGGTTGACCTGTCACTTGCTTGCTTTGGCTAATAGAAAGGACACTTTCCTGGTCTCTCTGAGACCTCTACCAACCTTATGTAAGCAAGGCTAGGTTAGTCTGTATGAGGATTTAGGAAAAAAATGGAGGAAATATGAGGTGTCCAAATGACAGTCAACCAATCCTGGAAACAGAGTCACGTAACCGAAAGAGCCAGCAGAGACAAGAACAACTTAATTCAGCCCAGCCCAAACTGTAGACCTGTAAAATTCTAAGTTAAATAATTAGGTATTGTTTTAAGTCACTAAATTTTGGATTCGTTTGTATCACTGCAACATATAACAGATACAGAGATGCTAAAATCATTGACAAAAAACTTTGAGTTCTAGGTGAAACTCCTTTTCTAGTGGAGATGGTACAGTCGAAATCAGGAAACACAGTCACATAAATTTGAAAATATGGAAAAGGAGAGTGAATGGTTGCAACTCTGACTGTGTAGTTGACCTCAAGTTTTGAAGCTGATAGCCACCCTGCTTAATTTAGTGTTATTGACAAATGGCAAACTTTCTTCCAGTGTTTCTCACAGGAAAGAGGACTGCTATTTGCATGCTGTACTTGACAATTCTGTGTTAGGAATTGAAGATTAAGGTGTTTGGGGTCTTAAGTATTAAGCGTCAGTAGGACTTTATAATCCAAATCATTCCCAGATGTTTATAAAGTTCATTAAGATAATGCAATACCCCAACAAAAAAAAATAAATGTTAATGTCTTATTGTTGAGAGAAATTGTGTGTTAGTTTACCTATGTGACTTTGAAAAGTGAATGGCTATTGTTCTGATTGTGGATATGAAAAATTGAAAAGTAGGAACTGTGTATTCTGTTGTTCACTCTAAACAGACAGTACCTTTCTTAGTCCGTGGCACATAGTCAGCATTGAAGAAATCCTTCTAGATTGGCTATCTGGTAGGAGAAATTTAACTTTTCATCTGTTGAAACATTCATTCAAATCTATTTCAATTACTACTTTCAGAATTTACAGAGGCTAAGAAAATTATCTAGGCAGCCAATGTGATCTCATTTAAAGTGAATATTTTTACTGTCTAAATAAGGGAATTGGAAATGGATTATTGGGAACTCAAGTTACTATGGGTTCTAATGTCTATACATGTATTTTCTTATTTGATTTTCCGAATAACCAATATACATCATTATCTTTATTTTCATTATATGACAACAACAAAAAAGAATAATGCCAAGGCATTGAGGAAATGCTAGCTTAACTAAAACTCGTCAACATACTTCTTCTTAAATTAGTTCAGCTAATTCTGTCCTCTGTTCCAAAGTCAGATTTTTATCCACTGATGTAACAATGAGAAATTTTTTTAAATGGGTGTTTTAGAGAGTCATCTGCTAAAGAAAAAGGTAAAGTCTCACCTTCAGGTAGTTTATATACTGGCAGAAAACTCCGACCATATATAATAACAGTGAATAACATAAATTCAGGTTAAGAAACGTGGTTCAAACACAGTGTTACATGATGGAGTTACGAGCTCTTTGAGATAAGAGTCTTGGAAAAGGCCTCTCTAAGGTTTACATTTGAGCAGGAAGTTAAGTTCTGTGGGGTCACTAGCAAAAGGTAGCAAGGAAATAAGTCAGTAGAATACCTAGATAAAGAGGACAGCCCAATGGTGAGCACCCAATAGATACTCTGCCTGTATATAGCTTTTATTAAACTATTATTGTGTTTTTGAATTACTGCATCAAATATATCTGCATCCAAAATAAAAATTAATATACATTTAAACATCTGATGATATGCCATGTATTTATAAAACTAATGTTTTAAATATATTAGATAATATTAAATAGATTCATTAAATATTATTAAATTTATCATTCATTAATAAAACAGATTCAGATCTATCATTGTTATCTCAAGTTAGAAAGCATATTATTTTACTTTTTATTGTATAAACTCAAACACATACAATTTAGGAAGACAAAGATAAGGGATATGAAAACCAAATTTGCAATTTGGCTGGGGTTGGATGAGAGAGGTAGTAAACCCGCAATTAGAGTATAACATGCATAGTCTCTTCAAAGACAGAGACATGGTTTTCTCAGAGTCAAGAGGAAGGCTGTTTCAGATAGTTAATGTCAGTAATGGTTTTACATTCAAAGTGCCTGCTGAACTGTCTAGATAAACTATTTTTTTAAAAGAGGTTAAAAAGTTAGCTGGGTATGGTGGCACATACCTGTAATCCTATTTACTCCAGGGGGCTGAGGTGGGAGGACCACTTCAGCCTGGGCAGGTCTAGGCTGCGGTGAGCTATCATCACACCACTAGACTCCAGGCTGGGTGACAAAGTGAGACCCTGTCTTGAGGAAAAAAAGAAGTTTTTGAGGTGAAATTTTTATAACATAAAATTCACCATTTAAAATGTACAATTCAGTCGGATTAGTACATTCACAATGTAGTGCAATAGTGACCTCTATGTAGTTCCAAAGCATTTTTGTCACCCCCAAAGGAAGCCTGGTACCAATTAAGCAGACACTTCGTATCCTGTCCCACCTCCAGCCCCTGGTAACCACTAATATGCTTTCTGTCTCTTTGGATTTAGCAATTCTAGATATTTTCCATAAATGGAAACACATTATATGTGACCTTTTGTACCTGCCTTCTTTCACTTAGCAAGTTATTGGGGTTTATCCATGTTGTAGCATGTGTCAGTACTTCATTTTTTATATAGCTTAATAATATCCCATTGTATAGATATACCACATTTTATTTAACCATCTATACATTAATGGATATTTGGATTGTTTCAACATTTTGATTATTATAAGTAGCACTGCTTTGAACAGACGGATGAGTATTTGAGTACCTGTTTTCAATTTTAGGGGGTATATACCTAGGAGAGGACATGCTGAGTCATATGGTAATTCTATGTCCTTGATAAATCCCTGATTTAGGAGTCCACAAGGTAAAGAAGATGCAGAAAGGACATTGTAGCTAGAAGGAATGAGGGAATATGAGGAGGCATGACAAAATGCCACTTTTGGGGATACATATTATCAGACATAGCAGCAAAGAGCAAGTGTAAGGAAATACTAGGGAATAGCACAGCTGCTTTCTCACAAAGGACGTTATGTATTAAAGAGCTTGTACTTTATGGAGAACTTTCATGAGAAAAATTCCAACTTTCAGACTTAGATCCACCTAGTCCGTGAGTTAATCCTAGCAAAAGCAGGCAGCATATATCAACCACGAGTGTCTAGATTGATTTCTGTTTTTAAGCCTGAATGTAAAAAATATTAAACTATTGGCCAGGCATGGTGGCTCACACCTGTGATCCCAGCACTTTGGGAGGCTGAGGCAGGTGGATCACCTGAGGTCGGGAGTTTGAGACCAGCCTGACTAACATGGAGAAACCCCGTCTCTATTAAAAATACAAAATTAGCCAGGGTTGTTGGCACATGCCTGTAATCCCAGCTACTCAGGAGGCTGAGTCAGGAGAATCGCTTGAACCTACAAGGTGGAGGTTGCAGAGAACTGAGGTTGTGCCATTGCACCCTAGCCTGGGTAACAAGAGTGAAACTCCATCTAAATAAATAAATAAATAATAAACTATCGCCTGAAGTGGAGATCACATGGCAACCAGTACAGAGAGATATACGATGAGTTTTGTGGGCTGGAAGAGTCACTATTGGTAACAATAAGGATGATGGATTATGGGACCATGATGAGGATGATGTTACATTTAAAGACACATAGAAAGTAAGTTGGTCAGGTAAATGTGCTGAGAGAGCATGAACCAAGGCAGTGCTGGTGGAAATTATGTGGAAAAATCATACTGTAAAGATCTTAGGGGTTAGAAATCAGTATTTTTTGCCTGATTGGTTTTGATGTTTGGACACGTGATGAATGTTAGAGATGATTTCTTGATTTAGATATGACGAGGGCTAGAGGGAAAATCTATGAGTAGCTCTTAGTATCCCCAATTGTGTGAGCCAATATAAAGATTTACCTAAAGAACAAAATCGTTGTTTTGTTTAAATTACCTCATGATAAGCAAGCAAATCAATAGCTTCTTTTTTCCTAGTACACAACTTGGAAAACCCCTCCATAAATGGCTAGAGATGCCTTGTGGAAAGCCTATACAATTCCCTCTTGATAAACTAAAACTGAATCATTTTCAGTGTGAAAATATAAGTGATACACATGACAATATTATAGTCACGGTTCTTTGGTATCATTCTGTGCTCATTCAAAAACTTAAGGTTTTTCAGTTTATTGCTTACATGAATGGAGGTAGGTGAAATAAACATTAGAGTCCAGAGAAACACTAAGAAAGAGAAAAGCAATGAATTTCAAATTATCTGAGTCTGTGGTTTAATTAGAGTCTCTTCAGTTTGGCATGGTTGACATATCGGAACAGGTAATTCTTTGTTTTAGGGGACTAACCTACCGTGGACTGGGAGATGTTCAGAAGTATCTCAGATCTCTACTCACTAGAAGCCCCCTCCAGTTGTGACATTCAAAAATGTCTTAGATATTGCCAAATGTCTCACGGGGAGTAAATTCATCTTAGTTGAGACCCTCTCATCAACCACAAATAGTGCAAATGTGAAGTGTTCATTTAACCAAAATGTTTTCTTTGTGGTATAAAATACTGATCAATTAATTTGCAAGATTTGTTTTGCTTATTTTCTCTCTGATTGAATGCTTCAAATTTACTAGTTGACATTGTAACCATAGTCAGTTTAAATTATGACAATGTCTAGAATCATGATGCGTCATATAGTCATTCAACAATTCATTCAGCAAGTTATGATTATTGATTGCCCTCTGCTTACATTAAATAGTGTTAAATTTTTGGAGAAAACAATATAAGTACCAGTTAATCAACTAGTTAATAATGGCTGTGAGCTGGACTCTGGTGGTCCCCAAATATCTACATAGGATTTTTTTTTATTTATTTATTTTTTTTTTTATTGAGACAGAGTCTTGTTCTGTCTCCCAGGCTGGAGTGCAATGGTGTGATCTCGGCTCACTGCAACCTCTGCCTCCTGGATTCTAGCAATTCTCCTGCCTCAGCCTCCTGAGTAGCTAGGACTACAGGTGCACGCCCCCATGCCCGGCTAATTGTTTGTATTTTAGTAGAGACAGGGTTTCACCGTGTTGCCCAGGCTGGTCTCGAACTCCTGAGCTCAGGCAATCGACACACTTCGGCCTCCCAAAGTGCTAGGATTACAGGCATGAGCCACCGTGCCTGGCCAGGAATTTTTGAATGGAGATTTTGGTAGATAGAAATAAAAGATTTTGTATAAAATTACTGATAGCAAGAAAAGTGTCTTTGTTGTTTAAGTTGGACTGTACATTGATCCTTGAACAATGCAGGGACGCCCTGCATGGCTGAAAAATTCCTGTATAACGTTTGACCTCCCAAGAACTTAACTACTAATAGCCTCCTGTTGACTGGAAGCCTTACTAATAACAAATAGATTAACATATATTTTGTACATTATATGTATTATATACTGTATCCTACAGTAAACTAGAGAGAATAAAATGTTATTAAGAAAATGATAATGAAGAGAAAATACATTTATCATTTATTAAGTGGAAGTGGATCATCGGAAAGGTCTTCATCCCAAAACATTTTCACATTGAGTAGGCTGAGAAGCAGGATGATGAGGGTTGGTCTTATTGTTCAAGGCTCCATTGTGTTTTTATTTGTAGAGACTTATGAGAAAAAAACTGACAGTACCTCTGGGGGTGGGGAGGTCTGAATTCCTCTCCCATTCATGACTCTACTGGAGTTGAAGATAATGCAGAACAAACATTTAAAGCATAGTCCTAATGACAATCAAAATGAGAATGAAAAGCAAGAGCAGGTTTGACTGGAGAACATCCCTTGAAAAGGTTGAGTCTGGGAAAATCTATAGCTATTGATTGGATGACAGCATCTCCTTCTTAGGATGACCTAAGAAGAAACATCTTAAGTGACAGTATGTGACTGAAAATGACAGAGGTTATGTATAAGAAAGTTTAAGGAGATTAGATTGACTTAGCTGATAGAACTTCTTTGGCATGGTACTGCTTGACCAAACAACTCAAATTCTGAACTATGAAGTTTATATTTGAATTTCTACATGACAATACATTTTACATTCACACAAAAGTCTACCTCATTGTACTTTCATTGTATCATTAATTTATTGAAAATAATTTAGCCTACCAAGACAAAGATTAAATTCTATTCATTTTTTAGCTTTGTATATAACAGATTCTATGCTAGAGGCTTTGAATCAATGGAGAATATTACACAATCCATAATCTTTAGAACCTTCCAATCTTGGGGAAGGGATAAAAAATAAGCTATGAATCGCAGGTAAATTATATAAATAGAGAAATGTTTAAACTATAAGGAGGAAAACACTAAGTCTACTTTAAAAAAGTTTATTTAAATTTAAGATTTTAGTTATCTTAAAGCATGAGTAGTACTTCCCAATATGGAACAAAAAAGGAAAAGGCTTTAGATGAAATAAGAAAACATCTGGAGGCAGGTGAGTATACAGCATGTTTAGAAAAGTTTAAGTAGCTTGATGTAATTGAAATGAAATACAGAGATTGGCAGAAGACAAATAAGGAAAAGTATAAAAGAGCCAGATAATGATGGGCATCCAATGCCAAGGTAGTGATTTAAGACTTTACCTAGTAGGCAGTTAAGAGCGGTTGAAACAGGAAATTATTTAATGATATTTGTGTTTTAAAATGCAAGCCTTTATGTGAAGCATACATGGAAAATGGAGGAAGATAAGATGCAGGTTGATTAGCTAGGAGTCTGTTGTAAAAGCTCAGAAAACATACAAAGAGGGCATGCACAAAAGCAATGGCGCTTAGGATGGAGGCACAATCATGAACAGACTTGATGGATAGAGTGGTCATCTAGAAAAGACATGAAGAAAATAAATATGTTATGCAACTGTAAGGACATGCAAAATAGAACTGTAGCAAAGATTATCTGTTTGCAAAACCTATTTCCTCCCTTTCTGGGCATAGGATTAGACTAACTATTACAGCTTCCCTTTTGGTATGTGGTGGCCACGTGACTGATTTCTGTCTAATGGAATGTAATGAAAGTCTCTTCCAGACCAGACCCATGTTGTTTCCTCTTCTGCAGAGCAGGGACTATCATGGTGACATTGGACGTCATCTATTGAAGATGGATGAAACTTACAAGATGGACAGATACAGTGTCCCTCAAGGACTACTGCTGGAACAAAAAGCTGCCCCGAATCAAGAACATTTAATTTTTACTTTACATCAGTGAAACATAAACTTTGGGGTTTGTTTATTTGGGCTGCTAACAATATCTTAACTGATGTAAGGCCTTAATTCAAGAAAGTTCACCATGATAACGAGGGTTTTTTTTTCTTTCTTCCGTACTTATCATAGTATCTCTCCATAACTGTAGACACCTATAACTAGAGTACATATATATAGTATATAACACATACATTTACATTATTGTTAATACAAATTTTTATTTAAAAACATTCAATGCCGACTTTCTATGGCAATAGGACCGGGTGCAGTGGCTCACTCCTGTAATCCTAACAGTTTGGGAGGCCAAGGCGGGAGGATCACCTGAGGTCAGGAGTTGGAGATGAGCCCAGTCAACATGGAGAAACCCCATCTCTACTAAAAACACAAAAATTAGTGGGGCATGGTGGCGTGCACCTGTAATCCCAGCTACTCAGGAGGCTGAGGCAGAAGAATTGATCGAACCCGGGAGATGGAGGTTGCAGTGAGCCAAGATTGCACCACTGCATTCCAGCCTGGGTGACAGAGTGAGACTCCATCTCAAAAAAACAAAAACAAAAACAAAAACAAAAACAAAAACAAAACAAAACAAAAAACAAAAGAGATGCCCCCCGCCGACACAAAATAATTAAGCTCACTTGTACCTAATATAACAAGTAGGTTGTGCCCCATAACAATAGAGCAATCCCCCAGATCTGTTTAGATAAAGTCAATTACTTATTTGGATTTATGGTAGGATTTATATTGCCATCTACAAATAGATATCAATAGTTAAAGAGATTTTATAGCTTTTTGACATTCAATATATTATGCAGGTTTAACAGGCTCTGGAAAATGAATGAACTATCTAAGCTGAATAACTTTCCACTTGTAAAAACGTTTCTTAAAGTACAGAGTCCTCAGATTTAATACTTAGTCTTGCTTGTTTAAGCACATGGTAAAACATGGACAGGTTTTTCATTTGACAGAACAATCCTGATGAAACAATGCAGTCTCCATAGGGCGAAAGCCAAAATGAAAAAAATGACAGACACATCTTATTAGGGGGAATAATTGAAAGAATGCTTAGTATTAATGTTTCTCTTAAGCAATATTATTTTATTTCTATTTTGATATGAAGCCCTCTTCCTTATCCATAGGGAGCTCATTTGTTATATGATCTAAGGATATTCTGTTTAGATGATTTTGGACCAGTCCAAGTGCCTGAAATACTGCAGAAGCTCTCTTATGTTATTTTGCACATACAATAGCTTGTTTTATTTTGCATCCTGATCTTACCAGAGTAACTTCAATTTGCCAGTTAATAGTTTAGATAAAAGCCTGAAATACTGTGGCCAACTGGGTCTCCAAGTCAGGCATTAGCTATTTGATGAAACCATTAAAAACACAGAGGATGTACATCTTTGATTAATACAAATAATAGAAAATTTCCTAAATAATGTTTTGTCCTGGGCTGCTTCCAAAGTAGTAATTCACAAAATATGACTTTTTTTTTTTTATTGGGGAGGTTATAAAAATTTGTTTGTTGGAGGTAGAGAAGGAAATGTAATTAAAGGCTAAATTCAGACTCACATTGCATTTTAACGAAAAAAATATGTGTGATTTGGACACCAGTCACCTAGGCACTTCCTATTTTAAGGCAGTGCACATTGTCAGCAAATCAAATTATCCAATAGCAAAACTACATCTGGCAGAGCTATCTATGCCAGGTAACCTTAAATAGAAGCTCGGGGGTAGTTAGCTGTGTTGCAACACTGGGCTTTGCTGGTAAGAATTATCTAAAGTTCCTCTTTGTAGCATTGCTATTAAAAGAATAAAATGGGGAGAGGTGACATGAAAACATTAAGCTTGTGGGTATATGTGTGTGATTTAATGTCCCCTTTACATTTGAAAGTGCTAACAACAGTATATTTAAAATAAAGCAACTCTGGGGTTTCGTTCTATGTTTTTTTTTTATTTTTTAAATGTTTCCTTTTGCATATAGTATTTATAAAATAGAGCTTTAGATCACATGTGCCTTGATAAAGACCTATTATAAATAATTCACATTTAGGAAATCAAGAAGCTTTGGATTGACTTGAGGTACCAATCTAATCTGAAAATGCCCAATTAAATTATTTTTGTTGTCATTAATCTGAGGAAAAGCTTTAATTTTTTAATCTCATCAAAGGAGTATGTGGAGGTCTGTTTACAATAATTTTTAAAAATGTATTACACTTTTGTAAGGCTGATGCAAATCCACATTTGTGGAGTGCACAACACACACCCACACAGACAAACAGACACACACAGATGTGCACACATTCCTAGTCTGGTCAGTTTAGATCTGATAATATTTGTTTTTCTCGTATGGACAAAGATAATTTTACAGTAAATCCAAAATAGGCCTGGAGTCTCCAATAAGGTTGTGCATCTAGTGTTTGTTTTACTGAAAATATTAAGCAAGAAACACACTCTTTCCTATATGCAATGTTCTAAGCAAATTTGTACACTTGTATGACATTGAAAGCATGTCACTGGCTCTGCAACAGTCATGATATTTCAGGAGGAGGCATGATGTTTCTTTTAAAAAGAAAAGTAGAAAAAAAATCTTCTGTGATAATCTTTGGAAATACATGAGTTCAGAATTTAAGAATTTGATAGGCTGTTCAGGATCAGCAAGAACAAACCAAGACTTTCTCTTAATAAGTTAAATCAATGTTGCCCAAAGAATGAGTTGGCATGAGAGATTTGAGGTCTTTAACCCTTATCCTAAATATTCTGAGAACAGGTATAATTTATTCAAATGTATTTGTTCCCTGAAATATAATAATTGTCTTCTTTTTAGCCAAAAACTAGGAACAAGGTTGAAAATGGTAAAGTGCAGAGCATGAGATTCAGAAATTCACAAAGTCGTGAGTAAACTTTGAAATAACCTGCATGTGATACCCAACCATACTAGTTTATTCACTCTAAGATTGTCCATCCTGTAACTCAAAACCCTTTGTCAGGTCTGAGAAATGGTTTGTTTTCTTAACCTGATGTTGTTTTAAAAGGCAATACCCAGATGTTCTGGGTTTGTGATAAAGAGAGAATTAATGAGTCTGTCTGTCCGAGTGGAGCGTATTTATGTATCTGTATGGATGCCAATTGCAGGTTAAAGTGTGATGTTCCTGGTGCACAGAGGACTCACAAACATTTTAGAGAATATAGAAGGTTTCAATTAATCTTTCCTTTAAACACTTTTGTTTTTCACAATCTACCAACAAATAGATTCAGGCATGTTCTGGGATAACTTTAAAACCCTGATCTGTTATTTCTTCTTTTTCTTCTTCACCATTTATAAAACCTTAAAGCAATTGCCTCTGTTGATGTGAGTCAGGCTTTGTTCTGTTTTGTTGCTTTAACCTTAAGCTTTACTGTAAGCTGTGTAAACTAAAATTATAGATCTCTCTTCATTTTCCAAGTTGTTTCCCTCTAAGAAATCCCTTCTGTCTTTTTCCTAAGTAAAAAAGACTACAAATATGTTTGAATAGAAACCATAGCAATAATAACCTTAGCTGAAGTTTTGGCTGAGCATAACCCACATGAACCAGGAGGAAAATTCTACCTACGGTAAGCTGAAGGTCACCAGGGCCTTCTCAAAGTATTTTCAATAAAGCTATTACATTTCATTTATTCCCTTCTATTTTTTTCTAAGCATTTAACATAGGAAATCATGGTACAAATAGGTTCTATATCCATTGTCTCTTGGCAAGTGAAATATTGACCTTCTCTGGCTCAGGGTAGTTTGATCCCTGATTTCTGTCTAAAAACTTGAAATAATCTTATTGAGTTAGGTTCACCTTTAACCACTAAAGGGAGTTGGTATGTAAATCCCATTTATACTAATGAGATTGTGTGTGTAAATTACTGTATATGGAGGCGGGACTGTGCCCCATGGAATTGATGTGTTGGTTTAGAAATTACAATGTGTAACACGTCTTTTATCCTGTAGATCATAATTTCATAGTGCAATTAGCTAATCACAATTTAGTGACTATTCAGTTGAAGGTGTTATCTTTTATTCATATCCAACTATCTACTTTAGAAAATAATTAATGTCCATATGTTTAACCATTTAAAGATCAGCTTTCTTTAGGCCTATAACTTTTGCTAAAATGCTCATAAATGTATTCAGCAAAAATCATTATAAGAATGATAAATTTTTAACATAGAGTATTAAAAAATGAGACTTGAAACTACCTTGTGCCAAAGAGAAAGAAACTATGGGTTTCATTACTTTTCCTGATATTATTATAATAAGAATTTGTTGGCTGGGCATGGTGGCTCACGCCTGTAATACCAGCACTTTGGGAGACCAAGGTGGGTGGATCACTTGAGCTCAGGAGTTCGAAACCTGCCTGACCAACATGGTGAAACCCTGTCTCTATTAAAATCACAATAACTATCTGCGTGTGGTGGCAGGCACCTGTAATCCCAGCTACTTGGGAGGCTGAGGCAGGAGAATCGTTTGAACCTGGAAGGGGGAGGTTGCAGTGAGCTGAGATTGCACCACTACACTCCAGCCTGGATGACAGAGCGAGACTCTGTCTCAAAATAAATAAATAAATAAATAAAATAAAATAAAATTGTTTAAAATCATTTCTTTTTCTGAAATATAGCAGATTTCAATTATTTCTCAATAAGCAGTTTTAACCTACATGTTTAAGTGATTTCAATAACTTATTGGATTTCATTTATTTACTTGTCATAGACTGACAGTGCTTCTAGACTAAAATTTTAAAGAGTACTGAGAGACTAGTGTTCATCTATAATTGAAATATTTGACTGTAAGCTTTATCTTTATAGTTTTTAATCAAAAAGTTTATAGCATAACATTGTGAAAATATTAAGAAAAAATATTTTTCTTTTCTTAGTTTAATGTTAATTTAATTAAACTTTGCAGTTTATTGACCCCAGTTGTAGTGATAAGGCATAACTCTAGTATCACCTAAGTATATATGTGTGTTTGATATTCCAGTCTAAATGAAATAATCAAGCCATATCAAAACTTTTAAGCTAATGTATTAGTCCATTTTCATGCTGCTGACAAAGACATACCTGAGACTGGACAATTTACAAAAGAAAGGGGTTTATTGGACTCACAGTCCCACATGGCTAGGGAGGCCTCAAAATCATGGCAGAAGGCAAGGAGGAGCAAATCACATCTTACGTGGATGGCAGCAGACAAAGAGAGATAGGGCAGGGAAACTACCTCTTATAATACCTTCAGGTGTTGTAAGACTTACTTGCTATCATGAGAACGGCATGGAAGAGACCTGCCCCCATGATTTAGTTACCTCCCACTGGGTCCCTCCCACAACACGTGGGTATTCAACATGAGATTTGGGTGGGGCCACAGCCAAACCATATCACTAACCCTGTAGGGAAATTAGATTTGCCCTCTTGCTTTGGATGGCATAACTAATATAACTTGCAACTTTAATCTACACAATTTAATATGTTTAAAAGTTATATCCCTACCTCCTCGCAAAAAGAATTTGATGAATATTGCATAGAACTGACCATTTTTTCCATTATGACTGTATTTTTATATAATTTTCTTCATTCATATTTTTCAATTTCCTGCTTTGACTAGGAAAAAAAGTGAGATTATCTCAAAATTTATATTGCCACTGGATTGTCAATCCAGTTTCCTCTGTCCAGAAGCTTGAGACATCTCAAAACTATCTAAAAATATAAGCTAAAACCCAAAATTCTAATTGTTAACAGAGCTTTACAAAGAGACAAGAAAGTAGAGAATATAAAATAGAAGCGAAAACGATACCATTTGAAGATTCCACTTTGAAAAGATCAGTGTCCACATGTATAGTTGAAATGTGATCTTCCTTGAGGATCAGGTGTCAGTCATTTATATCTATTCAGGGAGGTTTGCATCTTACACAATTCCTCCTGTCGTGGACTGTACTTCAGCAACACTGGCTTTCTTTTCTTTCTTCAAACCTGTTAAGCTCTTTCCCACCTCAGGACCTTTGCCTGGGACATTTCCTCTGCCCAGAAAGCTCTTTCTCTGGCTGACTCCTTTTCATCTTTATTAAAGTTAAATATCATCTCCTCTGAGGCATCTTCTGACAATCCAATCTAAAGTAGTTACTATCTCCAACACCATCCCTTTCTGTTGCCTTTAGAGCACTGATCACAGGATATAATTGATCTTTATTTGTTCACCTGCTGGTTTAATGCCATCTTTTGTCACTACCCTGCAGCTCTATGAGTACATGATCTGTTTTTCATGGCTACTCTCTGCCCAGAATTGATCACAGTCTCTGGTACATAGACAATAATTAAGACATGTTTTTAAAAATTAAAGGATAACTGAAAGCTGTGGGATAATCAAAGAAGTAAAATCTTGCCTCAAGAACCCCTGAGTGGAACAAAATATAGACATGTGCAAATTGAAAACAGTATTACAAGATAGCATATCACTGACTATCATAGTAAATGTTCAAAAGAATGAGAATGAGAAATTATAGAGGTCTGGAGTGGTCAAGAAAGTCTTAACACAGTTGAGAAGACTTGAATTGGCCAGGCGTGGTGGCTCACGCCTATAATCCCAGCAGTTTTGGAGGCTGAAGCAGGTGGATCACTTGAGGTTAGGAGTTCGAGATCAGCCTGGCCAAACATGGCAAAACCTTGTCTCTACTAAAAATACAAAAATTAGCCAGATATGGTGGCAGGTGCCTGTAATCCCAACTACTTGGGAGGCTGAGTCAGGAGAATTGCTTGAACCCGGGAGGTGGAGGTTGCAGTGAGCTGAGATTGTGCCACTGCATTCCAACCTGAGTAACAGAGTAAGACTCTTTCTCAGAAAAAAAAAAAAAAAAAAAGAAAAAGAAAAGAAAAGGAAAAAGAAAAAAAGACCTGAGTTTTGGTGAAAAACACAGTTTGAATGTAGACATTCAGTTTTGAGATAAGCTAAGCCAATCTTATGATGGGGATGAAGCCACCATTCATTCAGTCATTCAACAGTTATTTTTGAATACTTATAACATTTTGGAAGCTAGAATTATAGCATCAAGCAAAATAGACAAGTCCTTGCCCTCAGGAAGCAGCATCACTTATTGGCTAACTTTTGAAGAATTATTAATACTTACTCTCCCTAAGTCTCAGTTTCTTCATATATAATGCTGGAATAAAGACAGTCCTTTGTAGTGAACACTATGTGTGTCACACTCAGATTTTCTTGGTTTTCGTTTACCAACTCTATGTGACACTCACCCCACCAACCCCAGTTCTACATACTTTGCTGCTAAGGGCTCTCCACTTTTTCAAGTTTCGTGGTCCATATTATTGGTCTTGGTTGCATGATTGGAGCATTACATTGAAAATTGTTTTGCAACTGCTATCCAGATCTATGACAAGGAAAATTTTAACTACCTCGGAATACTTTACTTGGGCACAGGAAGGAGTTCCAGTATGAACTTATGTCTCTCCACTTACGCCAGCTAGAAGCAAGGAGCCTTCTCTGAGACATTTATAATGATGCAAATTCAAGTGTGAATTCTGGACTGAGTTGAACACAGTTTGCAATGAAGAGCAGAGAATGGAGTCAATTATGTTATTAAAAAAGAATCAGCATGCTTTGTTAGCTAACCAAATGAGTGTGGTTGGCAAATGTAGGAGAAGGAGGGGTAACAAGATAAAGGAACCAAGTTAATGGGAACATTTGCAGCCCTTTGGCCAGGAAAAATGCTATAATTGATAGAAATATGCAGGTAAATACATTGAACATGGAAGCCAGATTGAGAAAAAAGGTGACACATTTAATTTAAGCAAATCTGATGAGGTGAACTTAAGGAATGTGCTGGCAGTGTGAGGTGGTGTTCAGAGTCGAGAAGAGGATATAAATATTTTGGGCAACGATGGTAGGAATGAGGTGCTAAATGAGTAGCCAGGGATTCAGTAGATGCAGGCCCCAGCTTGGTTCACTCCTCTTTCCTTTTCCCAAGGCATATATTCAGAAAGCTAAACAATAACTTTTGTAACAATCATCTCAAAATGGCTAAGTCTTGATTAGTAAGTGACAATTTTTCTAATTTTTTGTCCCAGTTTCCAACTTAGAACCAATGAGAGAAAGCCTAGTATGTACCCTTAACCAATCACATAGCATGCCCCAATTCTAGTTAACTGCTTTCGGATACCAATAGCCTCCAGTCAGCATGTGCCTAAAACCTTCTCTTTTTTCCACTACTGTATAAAGCTTTGCTACCCTCTGCTTGCTTTGGAGTCTCTGCCAAAACACAGATGATAGGCGGCTGACTCCTTTGCTATAGCAAGCTCTGAATAAATAGCCTTTGATTTTTTTTCATTTGGTAGTTTTTCATTTATTTCCATATCTGCCTTTTACTAAAAATGGATAAGTTAATTAGAATATAGGCCCAAGGAAAGAACATGTTTGGGTAAACAGTTATTTTTCAGGACTTCATATGTTTGAGAAGATGCAGAAGTCAAGAAGAAAAGATTGGATGAACTACTAATTGTGAATATACATCGTGAGATAGGCTACTGATAGGGAGCGAGGGAGAGAGTCAGAGACACAGAATGCTTGACATGGCTAGAAAGTAGAAGTGAGGAGTGGGGATAGTGCTAAGCACACGAAGAGGGTTATCTTTTTCCTTGCTCATCCTTAATGCTTGATCTCTAGCACAGGCTGTAGGCCCCGAAGCAAAGCTCCTTGCATTTTATCCGAAACAGAGCAACAAATAGGCTTAATATAAAAGCCTGGCCGTTTAATTTTTTGTAGTTGCTTTGAATTGTCAACCAATTACATGACCACACAATAATTTTTGTTTCCTCAACAATAAAAATAACAATAATAACTTGGAATTCAGGAAAAATGATTCACATGGAACAGTTTCAGCCTCTCTATTAGATTACTTTAAGGTCAGCATGAATCAGAGGAACCTGTTCTTAATGTAATGGTAATTAGGACTCTCCACCCTGTTTCTCTGTTATTTTCTTCTCCTCCCAGGTCTCCTTTGCCAAGAAATCTTCCACATCTCCACCTCTGCTGTTGATAAGCCTAAATCAGTCTCTCAACAACTTCCCAGCAAAAGCATTCTCTCACAATCTCCTTGGATTTGGGTCATTCTTGTTCTTTCCAATACAGGACTGAATTTTAAAAAAATATATAATGCTTTCACACTGATCAAATGAGGTGAATGTTTGAAACCAACCAACATATTTTTCTGGCACTTGGAGTTCGTTGAACCTACCCAGAATTTTCTTAGGCTTGCAAATCATCAAATCCTATCCGAGACCTGCAGTATCAGAAACCCTGCCTGGGAGGCACAGTAATCTCTAGTGTTACACACTCTTCAGAAATGTTTGAAGACAGGGATTGGGAAACTGTCGCTGATATGCTAATTCTGCCCACTGTTTATTTTGGTACAGCCTGGCAAGCTAAGAAAGATCTTTACATTTTTTAATTCTTTCAAAAATCAAAAAAAGGTGAACAATTTGTTATACGTAAAAATTTTACAAAATTCAAATTTTATTGTCAGTAAAGTTTCATTAGAATACCATTACACCCGTATGTTTACATATGGTACATGGCTGCTTTTGTAAAAACTGAATAGCTGTGGCCATGATCAAATGGCCCACAAAGCCTAAAATATTTTACTATCTGTATCTTTACAGAAAAAGTTGGTCCCCTATTTCTAGGACATAAGCTTTCTAGGATCAACAATATGTGTTGGCGACAAGCACTAAAAGTTTGCTTTTCCTTGTAGTGTTTCTCCTTCAGATGCTTTATTCCACAGGTCTAGAAATCCAGTGGTATTTCCTCTCAGTCAGACTCCTTTCATTCCCAAAAGGCAGCATTTTATTTTCCCTTATTGCTTCACAGCAAGGGAAATATTATAACAAAGGGATTTCTCTACCTTAGATGTGATCATTAGAGTCACTTCTCTGAGAATGGAAACATAGTTGAGGACATACTCTGGAAATACCTTATTGCTGGTTTAGCAGAGGTTCTCAAATTTGGCTTTGCATGAAATTGCCTATGGAGCTTGATAAAGTTGTAGATCCCTGAGGCAAATCTGCATGGGAAGCTCTGAGTTGGGCACCGGGAATCTGCATTTTTGTAAGCACCTGAGAAGATTCTGAGTCTGATAGTCTGAGGAACAAACTTGTCCAGAAACACTAACTTACAGAATTGCTACAAGGAAAGCACTGCTGGTATTAGAGAAGAGGCTGATGGCAGCTTACATACCCTTCACTCAAAATAACTCTCTATTGCCAACGATTAGGCACAAACTGGCTTTTAGACTGAGGCCTGGGATTTGGGGTTAGAAAGTACAAGGGAAGAAACGTTCTAAAAGTATGGAAAATGTAAAAACGCATTTGGATTACAGTGTGGTCTAAAGCAGGATAGATTTTTAACCACTCTAAGTAGAGATGTCTCTCTGAACTCAGTGAGATTCTCCGTACATCTTTTTATTCTGTGTCGCTATCTATGATTTCTCTGTAATTTAGCCATTTTTAGTATTCTACTTCTTAATGCATTTAAGGTTTCTCCACAAAAGAAAAAATATCAGTCAACTTATTTGTGGTGTTACCTACAATTCGACCAAAACCAGTGGACCATACATTGCTGTCTTCTCTGTCAACATCATTAACTCTTTTCTATTTTATATCTTATTTCTCTAAATTTGGTAGAACAGGGACTTTTTGTGTACTTTCTGCATAAGGCCTTTCATACGAAGAGTGAAAATTGCAAATTAAAGAAATATAAACCTAAAAAAGAAGTACAGACCTTAAAATACTTCTTTTCTCACTTCTCTATATTTCTAATTATATTTATCTTCTACAACTATTAGTAGTATGACTCAAACTTTTCAAGATACCATCTAGTAGACATCCTGCTATTAAGTAAGTCACCATGCAACATATATCTCTTTGTGTATCATCTAATTGTAGAAAGAAATGGCATTTATAAAAGTATTCTCTCCTTTTCTGATGTTTATTTGATAATATCATGTGGCATTCTGCTTTTTCTATTTTCATCATTGAGTGAGCTCTCTAATAACCACCACAATAAAAATACAAACTAATTGATGTTCATTTCATCTAAATCACACAAGCAACTCTACAGGATAAGTGAGTAAATGTTTTCAGTTCTAGATAAGGATCTCTAGCCAGAGATTTAAGAAATATTTGGTTCAGCAAAGTACTAAGTAAATAAAAAGTTGACCCATCACTATCCAATCTTGGGGCCAGTGAACCTGATGCTGTGAAATAAAGAAGTAATTGTCTCTCGTCAGCTAGGAGAGCTTTCAACATATCACACAAGTCCCACCCAGGAGGATGAATGTTCTTTTCCTTCCTTCCCTCATATTCTCCTGCTCACCCCGCTGACGGCAAGTCTAAGGGAGATGATGAATCATGCCAGAAAGGTGGGGTCTATCAGTTATTTCTATGAGCCCAGCTTGCACTGACTCATTTCTAAGCAAGCAGCATGCTTCTGTGGCAGAGCCCGGCTATTTATTTATTTATTTATTTCGTGCATGTACTTTTCCAGACTTATAACATACACCAGAAGCCTCCTGAGTGGGTTCCAGAATTGAAAAAAATCACAAATTGAATGCACATGGAGAAAGCGTGTCCCCATCCAAGACCTCACAGGCTCCCACCCTAGCCATCCAAGTCCACACCCTCATGGTTTACATAGCACCTTTCTTCCAAGGACCCCAGAGAGCTGCTCCAGCACAAAGGAATTAGACTAAGGGAAGGATATGTTTGGCTTTCCTCTTAACTAGTAGAAGGAACTATTGGGCCCTCTAGAGTCCAAGGCCACACAGGCACGCTCTGTATATACTTCAGGATCAAATTAGATCTAAAGTCCCTAGGTGTTCAATTTTACATTTTAGAGAGTCTAAATCACTTTTGATTATTTTTATGCAGAGTGAAAAAAGTACGAAGTGAGAAGATTTTGTTTTTGGAAATGCATTCCCTTGAACCCCACTTCCATTCCATTTTTTCCTAGTTATCACACTCTTTTCCCAAACATCAGGCACTCTCATGCTGTCTTTCCAGGAGAGCAATCTAATCAAGTCAGTCGTATTAAGGTGCTATGATATGACTGCTTATCCCATGTATATTCTTGTTTTTAGAAAAGAACATACCCTAAGAAATGAAGAAAACACTGAAAATGAAGGAATTTGATTTGAGATAAAAAATTTTGATGTATATGAGTCTTTCCAACAATCTGTGTGTATGTAATCTACACTTTCTCCGCCTAAGTTAAAGACATGCTTGGCTCAAAATAGGGCTGAGACCATACAGTAAAACATAGCTTGTCAGGGCCAGCCTATTGAAAGCTGCTGTTTTTCCCTGCACACAGTCTTCAAATTTAGCCATTGCTTTAGATTACTGGCCTAAGAAACTTGAGTATTTAGTTCAAACCTCGAATATTAACCACAAATATATAACAATGTAAGATCTGAGACAAGTTCAACTAAGTATCCAGTTGAGGCTAAGTTATTCTTGATCCATCATACCTCTCAGTCATTTTATTGTGACTTGTGGTGACTGCTGACTTCATTTCCCTTTGCTTCTGTACCTGTATTTAATTCACTTGGTTCTAGACATCATGACTGTTATCTGTGCCCATTCTGATGCCTGGTTTCATTGCTGTAAGTCTTGCTGCTGTAAGAACTACAGGGCTGGACTGCTTTCTCCCAGTCTGGTATTTTTATCCTTCATTCATAGTTTGCTTCTTCCCACCTTCTAGAATGACTCAACATCATGTGGAGAGCATCCAGTGTGAGCCCGCTAGAGCACAGAACATTAAATCCCCAATATCTGGAAACCACTGGCCTAGAACTCTTGAACAACCAGTCTCTCTACCCCTCCTTGCAATCTCACTACCCTGAGGCAATCGGCTTGGTGGAAGAGGCAAATACCAAGAGAACAAGTTAATGTTCTTAGGGGTTTATACAGATAATTTGATGAATGAATCCTAGATGTCTAAAAATATGGGCTCCTGAAATAGGATCTTAGACCCCAAATTCTTTTTTCTAGTCAAGGATACTGAAACTCCAAAAGGTGTAATTATATTGCCCAACACCACAAACTCACTGACAAACTGAATCAGGAATAGACCTTGGCCTCTTGAGACTCGAGACAATGTTCTTTCTATTATACTATCCACCCTGCTCCTTTCTTATAATATCAATTTGTTAAAAATATACAGCATGGGAAGCTGCTTTAATATTGGCCTCTCAGCTCCTCAGAACCACTCTCAGCAGGATTTACAGGTCCTGGCCACATGTCTGCAAAAGGGTCTCTGAACACATACTTGAGATTTTCATATGTGTTAGATAAACAGAGCTAAGCCCATCAAAATTAAGATTTTCTCATCCCCTCCCACTTCTGCTTATATTTTGGTCATAGTGGACATTAAAAATATTTTTCATGCCATAATCTCAAGTTTTCTAAAATTCTGGTTGCTGTTCCCATACCCACATATTCATTTTACTTCAAGTAATTATGCTTCTAGCAGGAAAGTATTCTCTCATTTGCTATAGATATGTCTCTATTTGTAAAAAGCACCAGGGCCAATATACACTCATCCTAATGTCTCACATGCTCTACTCCTGACATCACACCAGCACCACAAGGAAATTGATTCTCCTGATAATGGCACATACAGTCAAGGTGAAAACTTGCTAAGGAAGGGTTCTATATTCTTCAGAAGACTTCTATAGTAACATACATCCACGGTTTGCTCTCGATGCTGAAATATTAAAGCTCACCTTGTTGTCACCCTTTATTTTACAGAAGAAGAAGTTCTAGTTAATTCATCAGATTGGCTACAAACAGGCACAGTCTAGAACCCAGACCCCTGCCTAAACTAGCTAGTGAAAGATATTTTGAGAAGAATTTTAAGGAACCAAAAGAAAAAGTGTTTGGAGGTTAACATCAGAATTCAAATACTTCAGACTGCATTTATTCTCTGAGCATTTCAATCATTTCTTCTTAGGCCAAGCAAACTTACCAAGTAGCAAAATTTTTAGGTTCAGCAAAACACCACTTCAGATTCAGCAAAGCATTCTTTGCCCTCAAGAATATCAGGCCCTATTTGCCAGAGCAGAACATGAATAGAAACACAGTTTGCAGACCAAATCAATACATATAATATTATTGTTGAGATATCCTCTGCAGAAGGCAAAATATGGCTTACATGAGTCATAATATTAAAATTGTATAATATTAAAATACTGTTTTCCTTCAAGGAGAACGTAATTGTTTCTGTCGCTTGGAGAATAAAATTTTTGCAAATGGTATACATTATCTTGTCATGGTCAAAAACAGTTATTTATCTGTACCTTTCTTAGATGCCTCCTTAAAATTACATGCTGGCTATTTTCTTCCTTCTGCTCATACCACAGGTTTACTGCT
Source organism: Colobus angolensis palliatus (assembly GCF_000951035.1). NCBI lineage: Eukaryota > Metazoa > Chordata > Mammalia > Primates > Cercopithecidae > Colobus > Colobus angolensis. The sequence goes on from NW_012114566.1 coordinate 8,319,777, forward strand.
TACCACCCACTCAAATGCTGATATGCAAGCCACATGTACAGACACACTTTTTGTTTTGCTTCTTCTTTTTTAATGTGTTAAGGCTGAGTTACAAGTAAGGATTTTGCCATGGAATGAAAACAAGGATATCAGTTTTCGTGTACATATCATTTATCTCCTTTTACCTGTGAACAAAATAATAAATAAAGCATGTCTTCTTTTCTTGCCGTGCACAGATACTGTTCTATCTTGCTGTCTGAAGTCCAGGGTAAGCAGATACTGCCATTGCATTCCTTTACAGGACTGATGCTGTTTATCAAATGTTTTCTGTAGAAGCAATCCAACTACTAAACAAGCAAAGATGAATCTCTGCTTTTTCTTGCAAGAGCACCCTTGGAGGCAAACATTTGCAATAGTCCTAAATAAAAATATATTAAGAAAAGAAAATGAAAAGTTCTTTTGAAATGTATTTTTGGTTGTGAAATTAGAGTGAAAAATAGCATACTGGATGTTATTCAATCTCTCAAAATATTTCATATTCTGAACAGTGTCTCCCTTTATAGAAAGAGTTAATCTATTTAAACTAGTCTTAGAGGTTTTTAAAAATAACAACAAAAACAACAACGAAAAGAAAATATACCACCAACAAGGTTTTCTATTCTTTTAGTAATAAAGACCTTTTACTTAGAATGGATTATGTATTAAACTTTTTCCATATCTTTGCTAGCTCAGCAAACCTTTGTTCTGAATGCTTTGTGACCATTGGTGCCTTTGATTATAGATTGCACCACCATTTGATTTATTTTTTTCTCATGGGCAACATATTTCTTTCATTGAGCAACATTCTGAAACTTGGAAATCTAACCTGTGTTTTAGTCTTAGGAAAGGAACATTCATATGGTAAATCCTCCCCGGTTGGACTTGGTATTCATTCAACTCTTATATGGTTGATTTCAGGCCAGCTTTAATTATGCAATCACCCTCAACTCAAAGAGGATAGGAGAATACAAAAGCACTTTCTAACGCTTGTATTTAATAGAGTGCCAGTTTTTGGGAAGAAGAAAAAAATTGAGAAATGTTAATATTTAACAATGAAGTAATAATCTCTAAATGCAAGTCTAGAGGACAACAAGAGTAATTTATTGTATAAATTAGAGATCATTTAGGACTGAAATCCAGGTACACTCCCTTATTTGTCTTTGCCAGTATTAAGAAATATGTATATATGTGTGTGCATATGTGTTTTTTAATTCTTCTTTTTATCAAGAAGAAAAAAAATCAGTCACTTGACCTGTTTTATGAATTATAAAAAAATTAAATGCACCAGTACCACTTCTGAATTCATTGTTTTTTTTTTTTTCATCCAGAAAATGTGGTTGCTTTAAACACAGTTTCCAGGGAAGTATTTTTACACATTCTGAATTGCTTGTCCAGTCATTTTCTTATATTACATTACTCACATCCCCTTGCTGGAGGAAATTCCCTCTTACAAATGCTGTATCACTGGGATCTATGTATATTTATGTAACCCTGGTGGTTCTGTTTCTTCTTAGACAAACTCAGTGGCACTATTTCCTAAACTGAACTCCGTTGTCTCCATTAATATTAATTTCACACTCAAGAAAGGCAAAATGCACTCAAATCTCCCAGGTCTTTTCTTTAGAATCCTTATAGCTAACAAGCTTTGCTCTGATTTAGGGGTTTACTAGAGAGTCCTCAAACTTCCTAGAAAGCTCAACGTTGTAATGCTTTGGTTGAATGCTTGCAGGACAACTGTTCCCTTCCATATTGGCTTGTATTTCCTCTCTATTAATGATCCAGAACAAGGATAAATCAAAGATCCTTAGCTCTAGCTAAAAGAAATGTATTCTCCAAATAATAAACAGGCAGGGAAGTTGAGCACTCCAGAGAGCTGAGACCCCCACAATTGTCTGGCTCATTTGAATGACCCAGAAAAGTTATACAGACTTCTTGTCTTACACTAGCCTAGAAGGCCTCCTGGGAAGAGCTATGGGCTCAACTGGGGTGACATGCTTGCCGTAATAGAGTAGTACAACCCTGAAAATTGCCCTTTAGATAATAATATGCTGGAACCTCCCATGTTACATGCCTATAACCAGGAGCCTGGAGGCCTTGGATTGCAATACATGGATCTCATGGTGACATGAACCCTACCTCTGTTTAATGCTAAATGTGGAGGATATTGAGAGAAGACTGAAGGATATATAATGGACCCTAGTAGCTAGGTCCACATTCTCTATGTTATTAGACTTTGAGACAGAAAGTAAGTAAATGTTTGTATATACCTGAGCATTGTTTTGGCCTTTAAATAAATTGGAAGTGTAGTAAACCCTTAAGTAATACTTGTTGGAAAACACTGAGGCCTGTATCCAGATTAAGTAACATGACTGCTGAATTTCCTTGCCCTTTGCTGCAACCTTGGATATAGATTCTTGCTCTAAGCACTTATTTTAAGATTTTTTCTGAATAGTTCATTTAATTTGTATGTGAGCTAAACAGGATATTTGGTGGGGAAAAATTTTTACAAGTGTCCCTGTCCTAATTACTGTCTAAATGTTACCTCATTCATGCTTTTATATAAGTTTTTGTGAGCATACAAGTACAACATTTTCCTAAATACTTAAGTGAGAAGGGCTCATGCTGTTACTCTCCACCAAGCATTTTCTTAGAAACGCTTTCTTTAAAGGTATTGAGTTGATTCCTCAGTTTTCTGTAAATTTGTGATCTCAATGCTGAAAGAATCCTTCTGAATCCCTTTTCATTACTCACACATAGTTGATCATGTTAAGAGGCTTAGAACTATTTGGCAAACGTTCCATGTCTTATGATCTCATGCGAAGCAGCAGAAAAGCAATTATTGGGTTATTTCTTTTAAAAAATAGAAGGTTCTCATCTGATTTGAGGATTGGGTGGAGACCAGGGTGTGTCTTTTCTGTCTCTTCTGGTTTCTGGTGGAGTCAATTTTTTCAGAGGAAGTCTATTTATTGGCTATAGAAAAGAACAAAAGTACTGAGGAGATCATGAATGTATTGTGATTTTCTTTTCTGGGTGATCATAAATTCATTTTTGTCACATAATATATTGTGGAAATAATAAATTTCCACAATTTATTATTATAGAGGAATAGATCTGGAGGTATTTACACAGTCATATATATATGTACGTACATACATATATGTATATATACATATACATATATATACACACACACACATTTACATATATAGCAAAACTGCAACACTATCAAAAATTACAAAATTGAAATTTTTTCTATGCCAAGGATCAAAATTTTATTTGGAAGTCATATTTTTATCAGTCTAAAAGGAGACATTATCTTCATTTAATTACTACCATTATGTACTCTTCCTATTCTTTTTTAAATTTATCGTTTTTCTCTAAGTGGTAGCACAATTATGATTCCTCCCACTGTGAGGTTCAGGCCTTAAACAGGCTTCTGAGATAGTCCCTTAACCTGAAACTGCTTTTTTAGTGCATCCCAGTAAGTGGAACTGGATCACTGATCTCCCCAAACGGAAGCTGGTCATTCAAGAGAAAGCAGGCTCTCCTTGGCCCTCCACACTGGCATATTGTAGCCCCTTTCTTTCCCTGGCCCCTTCCCTTATGCCTGGCTTGAAACCCTCATGGTTGCCACAGTAGGTCCAAGGGACAGCCTGTGCGGTTCATCTATCTCTCAATTACTTATGATAATTAGCAGATCTAAAAGCCCAGATCATTAAATATACAGATAATTCAAACTCTTCATTGCAAGCATAATCTTCAATCTCCCATCTCCATAATTTATAAAGGAGGCAAACAAATAGTACCATTTGAGAGATTTAAATTTCCTGTTTTTCTGTTTCCTTCTTTGTACCTCTGGCAAAAGTCCTAAAGAAGCTTGGAATGGTCAAAATGCATAAGCTAGGAATAAAAGAAAAAGAACAGAATCCTAGATAATCTACCAATGGAGTAATTGGTGAATGCTGTAAAAAAATCTATCACATATTTATAACTGTGACGAGAAATTTTTCCTACACTTTGAGTGCTTTCTTATGCATTTAAACAAAATCAATCATCTCATTTAGTTAAAAACAGTGACATTCCAATAAAAAAAATCTTTCCAACACATATAAAACACACAGATACACTCTCACATATACAGTTCTCCAGTACTTTTGTGCATAACATCTATTAGCCCAGTTCCACAGTTACAGCTACCACTGTATCTGACCCCTGATTCATGAAAGCTCCTGGTGCTTAGCCTTAAGCTATTGGGCTCCTGTCATTTCCCACTGAGCACACTGGGGTGGATTTGGGTGTCTTGCCCTCATTTACAATCTGAACAAAAGAAACCTAAGCCAAGAAAGCAGCTGGCACCATAAAAACAGAAAAAACTCTAGCTGGCATCTCTGATTGCCACTGACTAGCCAAATATCCATAGGGAATGGTGCCAATATAGATTTCTGGGACAAAACAACAAAATAGATTTTTGTCAATAAACATTGATTTCATAAGAAGTCAGACAAATCCATCCATACCAAATGACATGTACATCTACAGAGTTCCAAACCAGTGAGTACATTATGGACAAATTGAAAACCTGCCTAAGCTGGATTCATACATGGCACATGCTCTCCAAGGTCTTCATCTGCCAAGTATGGTTACATGTTAGGTGTCAATGTAGCAGTCTGATTCTGCTATCAGCTGACAACACAAACCATGGACACTGACAAAGAAAACACATACCATCACTCCAGGGGTGATGTTTTTTAAACTTTTCTGACTGCAATGCATTGAAAGAACTATGTTTTGTGGTACAGCGTAGTACGTATGCAGACATACACAGAACAAACAAAATAAAATGTCATGGATCAATACTTATCCCTGCTATGTGTGATGCACCCAGTTTTATTCTTTCCTTTTCGATTTCATTTTTACATTCTATGTTATATTTTTAACATTGTTTAGCTATTGTAATAACCCCTGAAATTGCTTACAATTCATTAATGAGTCATGACAATGAGTTTAAATATATGGCTCAGAGTGGTATAAACATCCTAATCCTTCAAACTTTGCTTGCATTTCTTAATAATTTTTTTGGGTGTGGGAAAATGGCTTTCTTTTTTTCATGGTTACATACAGACACATCACAATGGCTCTCATAATCCCCATCAGGAATGTGGTTCAAAAAAATAAATTCCATTAAATTTGACATATATTGATTGAGTACTTACTATGCATAGGACTCTCGGATGAGTTTCCAAGGGTTGTAAAGATCAACCCAAAATTATAGGTAGCAACATCTATTACATCTAAATTACTTTTATTTATATTTAGGGAATTAAAATACATTAAGTAACTTTTTAAGGGTTGATTGTTCATCTACAGTTGACCTACTTAAGGAATTTTTTAAAAGATATTGATGAGTAAAACATAAACCCAAACTGTTGGGTTTGTTTTTTTCTCTTTAGGATGAAAATTCTACTGAAGTATACCCTAAACTTAGGGATGTTAGCAGCAGTTGGGCTAGATGATCAGTTTTGCAAATAACAAAATACAAGAAGATTACTGGGAACAACTAGTCTCTTTTTCTCAGTTTATGTATTTATTATAGAAAAGTCTCACTTCCTGGTTCCCAAAATGAACATTTGAGCCTCGCCCAGGCAATTAGGATATGCCAATGATCTGGCCACTCTAATGAGCTCAGCATTGGGCTCATGACACAAACCAGCCAGTGACAGTCATTCTTGAGAATCTAACCTAAACTACCTGGAAAAAGCAACACTTTTAAAACTTACTTGTTTGTTTTGTTACTTGTGTTACAATATAAACCTTAAACAAAAAGTGACCTCGGTCTCTTTTCCTGTGGTAGACTACAGTGGGGGTTCAAGACAGCAAGAATAGTTGAGTCAAAGAAAAAGTGTAAAAACATACACGCCATGCCCCTTTTAGAGAACCCCACGCCTTTCTTTTGTCGCCCTCCATCAGGATGTTTACCTAAGAAAGGGAAGTATCTTTTGTAGAGTAGAATGACTGTAAGATAATAGACTTCTCCTAGTTGTATTTGTATTTCAAGTCTCACCTTTGACAGTTGAAAGTACTGGCCCTTTTAAACAGCTTTAAGTGTGAGAAAGTGGTCAAAGAGAGGGCTAAGTGTGGACTCCAAATTTGTGAAGACTAATGAGGGTCTCCTTGAGTCCATGAAACATCTCAAGTTCAACATCATTTCTGTAGGCAACCTGGAAATCCAAATTTAAGAGATTTGAGCAAAAACAAATTTAAGAGATTTGAACAAGAGCAAGACTCTCCTACATCTAGTTCAACCTCTTGCAGACATTGATTCCACCTTAGCTATGCAGGGCAGGTCTTACTGGAGGAGAAAGAGATTTTGCTTTATTCTATTTTGACTTGAGATCCATTTGTGCCAGTATATTCAGGATTTCAGGATGTTCAAAATCAAACTCTGGTAATCTTGATGTCCTAGAATAAGTTATTTATTTATTTATTTATTTATTTATTTATTTAATATGGCTATCCTGGAAACAATTAGCTTTCAATCACATTTTTCAAAAATATGTGGGCAGATTATAAACTAGAAGACAGTACCATGCTGTTTTGGTTACTGTAGCCTTGTAGTATAGTTTTAAGTCAGGTAGCATGATGCCTCCAGTTTTGTACTTTTTGCTTAGGATTGTCTTGGTTATACGGGCTCTTTTTGGTTCCATATGAAATTTAGAGTATTTTCTTCCTAATTCTGTGAAGAAAGTCAATGGTAGCTTGATGGGGATAGTATTGAATCTATAAATTACTTTGGGCAGTATGACCATTTAAACGATATTTATTCTTGCTATCCATGTGCATGGAATGTTTTTCAATTTGTGCCCTCTCTTATTTCCTTGAGCAGTGGTTTGTAGTTCTACTTGAAGAGGTCCTTCACATCCCTTATAAGTTGTATTTTTAGGTATTTTATTCTCTTTGTAGCAATTGTGAATGGGAGTTTACTCATGACTTGATTCTCTGTCTGTTATTGGTGTATAGGAATGCTTGTGATTTTTGCACATTGATTTTGTATCCTGAGACTTTGCTGAAATTGCTTATCAGCTTAAGGAGATTTTGGGCTGAGACGATGGGGTTTTTCTAAATACACAATCATGTCATCTGCAAACAGAGACAATTTGACTTCCTCTCTTCCTATCTGAATACCCTTTATTTCTTTCTCTTGCCTCACTGCCCTGGCCAGAACTTCCAATATTATGTTGAATAGGAGTGGTGAGAAAGGGCATCCTTGTCTTGTGCCAGTTTTCAAAGGGAATGCTTCCAGCTTTTGCCCATTCGTATGATATTGGCTGTGAGCTTGTCATAAATAGCTCTTATTATTTTGAGATATGTTCCATCAATACCTAGTTTATTGAGAGTTTTTAACATGAAGGGGTTTTGAATTTAATTGAAGGCCTTTTCTGCATCTATTGAGATAATCATGTGGTTTTTATCATTGGTTCTGTTTATGTGATGGATTATGTTTCTTGATTTGCATATGTTGAACCAGCCTTGCATCCCAGGGATGAAGTTGACTTGATAGTGGAGGATAAACTTTTTGATGTTCTGTTGGATTTGGTTTGCCAGTATTTTATTGAGGATTTTCACATTGATGTTCATCAAGGACACTGACTTGAAATTTTCTTTTTTCTTGTGTCTCTGCCAGGTTTTGGCATCAGGATGATGCTGGCCTCATAAAATGAGTTAGGGAGGTGTCCCTCTTTCCTATTGTTTGGAATAATTTCAGAAGGTATGGTATCAGCTCTTTTTGGTACCTCTGGTAGAATTCAGCTGTGAATCCATCTGGTTCCAGGTGTTTTTGGTTGGTAGGCTGTTAATTACTGCCTAAATCAGGATACTTGTACAAAAAGAGATGTATAGACCAATGGAACAGAAAAGAGGCCTCAGAAATAACACCACACATCTACAACCATCTGATCTTTGACAAACCTGACAAAAAATAAAGCAATGGGGAAAGGATTCCCTATTTAATAAATGGTGTTGGTAAAACTGGCTAGCCATATGCATAAAACTGAAACTGGACCCCTTCATTACACCTTATACAAAAACTAACTCAAGATGGATTAAACAACTAAACGTAAGATCTAAAACCATAAAAACCCTAGAAGAAAACCTAGGCAGGAATTCAGGACGTAGACACGGGCAAAGACTTTATGACTAAAACACCAAAAGCAATGAAACAAAAGCCAAAACTGACAAATGGTATCTAATTAAACTACAGAGATTTTACACAGCAAAGAAAATGATCATCAGAGTGAACAGGCAACCTACAGAATGGGAGAAAAATTCTGCAATCTATCCATCTGAAAAAGAGCTAATATCCAGAATCTACAAGGAACTTAAATTTACAAGAAAAAACAAACAACCCCATCAAAAAGTGGGTGAAGAATATGAATAGACACTTTGCAAAATAAATAAATAAGTAAATAAATAAATAAATAAATAAAAATAAAAAAATTTAAAAAAAAGATATTTATGAGGCCAAAAAACATATGAAAAAAAAAATAAGCCTATCCTCAGTGGTCATTAGAGAAATGCAAATCAAAACCACAATGAGATACAATCTCACACCAGTTAGAATGGCGATCATTAAAAAGTCAGGAAACAATAGATGCTGGAGAGAATGTGGAGAAGCACGAACACTTCTACACTGTTGGTGGGAGTGTAAATTAGTTCAACCATTGTGGAAGACAGGGTGGTGATTCCTCAAGGATCTAGAACCAGAAATACCATTTGATCCAGCAATCCCATTACTGGGTACATATCCAAAGGATTATAAATCATTCTACTATAAAGACACATACACACGTACGTTTTTTGCAGCACTATTCACAATAGCAAGGACTTGGAACCAACCCAAATGCCTATCAGTGATAGACTGGATAAAGAAAATGTGGCACATATATGCCATGAAATACTATGCAGCCATGAAAAATGATGAGTTCATGTTTTTGCACGGACATGGATGAAGCTGGAAACCATAATTCTCAGCAAACTAACACAGGAACAGAAAAACAAACACCACATGTTCTCACTCATAAATGGGAGTTGAACAATGAGAACACATGGACACAGGGAAGGGAACATCACACATAGGGGCCTGTTGGGGAGTGGGGTGCTAAGGGAGATAGCATTAGGAGAAATACCTAATGTAGATGATGGATCGATGGGTGCAGCAAACCACCATGGCACGTGTATACCTATGTAATAAACCTACACATTCTACACATTTATCCCAGAATTTAAAGTGTATATACACAAGCACACATACTGATAAAAAAAATATATATATAGAGAGAGAGAGACAAATAAAAAAAGAAGGTATAGTCTTTGCTCTCTGCAAGCTGACCGTTTAATCGTTTCTCATTTCTTGTTATGACCTGGGGAAACGTCAGATTTCTGAAGACTTTAGGTGCCTTGGTGTGCACATTTTTGTAAACTGCATTCACACTCCATTTTAAAAAAAGATATTGTCTGTGAGGGAGATATGGCTGTGGGAAAGTCTATTTAAAAACTTCCTACATTACAGCAGAAAGGGTCTTAGAATACTGTAAGGAGAACAGCTGGCTTTATACCTTTCAGAGGAGCTGAGAGGCCTGTCGAACAGCCTGACCGGACCAATTTGACACCGTGCAGCGTCTTCAAAGTGAATAGTTTGTGCTAATATATCTTTATCTTACTTATATCCTAAATTTAGATATCTTACAAATACATATATGACTAATATTTTTAATCTCCAAATTCTTTCCCACAGTAGAAATTTGTCCTTTCTGTTGCTTGCTTCTGCAAAAATCTCAAAGATGGAGGGATTTTATTAATTTCTGATCTTGGTAAGAGGAGGAGTCATTTCTAATTAAGGAAGTCTGTGTATCTTTAGACAATTCAGTTAAGAAATCACATAAAACCAAGGTGTTCATGCTCTTTGGATTCTCAATGGTCTAAGCATTTTGCTTTATTGGCTTAGATGTATTTCTCTCTCACCATGTCAATAAATCTTTTCTCTCTCTCTTCTCTTAGCTTTCTTCTCCCTACCGCACTGGGGTCCTATGTCAAATAATAACGATCATGAAGAGGCTTTCCATATTTGTGTGTAAAATCATCTTTTTAGGCAGATGTTGGATCCCTTATAGTTATTTGTATTTGATATTATATTGGAATTACTCATTCTTTTCTATACATGTTTATGTGTATATATATATGTTTTTACAGATGTGCTATATATGTATGCATCTGTGTGTGTTTGTGTGTGTGTGTTTGTGTGTATGTGTGTATATATATATATTTGAGCTCAAGATGACATTTCAGGAAGATTAAAAAAACTGAAGCAAAACACTTATTATTAAAATGTCTGAACTTTGGACTCAGAATAAATTAACTGTTGGAGTCTTCTATGTATCTGTCTATCTATCTATCTATCTATCTATCTATCTATCTATCTATCTATCTATCTAATTGCTAGTTGTACTGGAGAGTAAATAAATCAATAAATTTTAGAGAATATTTTGTAGCTGCATATCACCAGCATAGTAGGCCCCATTCATAAATGGAATTTGTGGAGTTAGACTAAACATCTGTTCATTCCTTACCACATTTATTTCACTACTTGTGGGTGTTACAAAGGTGACTTATAATGGAATGAGGAAAACTTGAAGGGTATTAGAAAGTAAAGCATAATCAAATAAATTATAAAAATGAACAAAATAGAGGGGTTGGCACCCATTTTCACAGTACTGTGTAAGCTGAATTTTTTGCGGAGGAGAGCATTTTGAGGAGAAGAAGAGCAAGAGGTCATCTTGAAGATCTTCACACTCAAATACTTTTCTTTTTAGTTTACAATTTCTGTGTGGGAACTGGAGGCACCATCATCTGTCTGAGAATATTGCATGTTAAGTAGAATGTCTAGAAACATAAAAGGCTTTCACCTCATTTCTTTCACTGTAATTTTGTTCTCCAAATGTTAAAAGAGAAATCTCCACACTAAAACATGCAAACAGATGTTTGGAAGTTATTTCTTTCTCTGATTTTCTTTTTTTAAAATCCATTTTGACCATCTTTAAGCTGAAAAATGAAAAAGAAGCAGGTAATAGTTTAATTTATTATTAGGAGTAATTGCTGTCTGGTCTTTCAGGGTTACTTCTATGTAAGTTGTAAGCAGAAAACCATCAAACATATATTTTACTTTGTAAGCTATTCTAAATGATCAGCAAACACCTTCTCATCATCTAAAAGAAGCCATTTAAAACATTCTTATTCTGATAAAAGAAAATTATAACCTATGAGACCATAGAAACTAAAGTGGTGCTTAAGCTGCAATAGACACATATAATAAAGAAAGACATGTTTAGTTAGCACATGTTTCTTTGATTGTCCTCTTTTGATTATTAATAGATACAGATTCTATTTTTGTACATTGCTGTGAACCCAAGTCCTAGTCAACTAATAAAAGAAAAAGGTAGACTGTAAGCTGTATGAAAGATTTGAATTCAAAGACTTTTTGATATCTTTTGATTTGAATCATCAATGTGCACAAATCAAACCTTACTCAGAACTTAGAAGAGGGTTTGTTTTGTTGTTTTTGTTAAAGAAACATAATGTTATCTATGTATTTTGTTTTAGCTTATTTATTCATTCCTAATAAATAAAAATATTTACTGTGTTTCTCATATATCAACCACTATTTTAGCTGCTGGGGATATGAACAAAACAGATAGTTATTGACACCATGAATTTAACTTCTGGAATGGCTAGATAGACAATAAACAACAACAAATCATAAACATATACTTGGTTGGTAGGGTGGATTTTAATAAATCCAATGGGGAAAAGTGAAGTGAAATAAGAACAGGAAGTTCCAGGTTCAGGGCCGGGTAGTCTTTGGGTCACTTTATAAGGATCATCAAGGAGGGTCTCACCAAGGTGACATTTAAACGGAGAACTGTAGAAAACAAGGGATGGAACCAGATAGATATCTGGGGGCAAAATTCCAGGAGAAAGAACAATAAGTAAAAGGGCGTTGAAGTGGAGATTTCTGGGAAGATCAAGGAACAGGAAAGAGACGAGTGTTTCTGGAGCAGGCTCAGAGTCCACAAAGCAAGTGAAATCAGAATTATAATAGTATAAAACCACAAAGGACATTATAAGGGTGTTGGATTTTACTCTGATTGAAAAGCACACTACTGAAAAGTTTTAAAGCAATAAGTAACATTATCTGATTAATTTTCATCCTGATCACTTTGAAACTTGGCTATAGTGAATAATGGTTGCAATAAGATGTGTTTAGAAGACTTTTGCAAATATGTAGGCAAAGAATAATGATGGCTTAGACCAAGGTATTATAGTAAAGGATATAATGAAAAAAGGTTGGCCTTGACTTATTTAAAGTAGAAGCAAATAGGATTTGCTGCTGGATGAGTGTTGAATGTGGAAGAAAGAAAGGGTTAGGAAAACATGCATATATTTTAGCCTAAGCAACTGAAAAATAAAAATGAATTGCCATTTATTAAGTTGAGAACCACTATAGAAAGAGCAACCTTGAGACAGGTGAACAGGGTTTAGAAGTCTGACTTTTATTTATGTTAGATTTGAGATGACTTATCAACACTCAAACGAGCATGTTAGGCAGAGAGTTGAATATATAAGACTGAAGTTCAGAGCAGCTATTTCTCATGGAGTTTTCAGCCCCCTATGAAGTATTTAAAGCCATAGGATTAGATAAAATCACATGTAAAAAGTGGATAGGTAAAAGCAAAAAAAAAAAAAAAAAAAAAAAAAAAAGAGCGAGTCTAAGGTTTGAGTCTCGGAGACTTTGCTGAGTTTGAGTAGACGAGAAAGAATTAACAAAGGAGACAGAGAAGATGTAAACATCAGATAAGATGACTTCAAGAAGACATAATGTCCTGGAAGCCATGTGTGGAGGGTATTGTTAAATGGAGACAGTAATTGGCCATGTTTCAAAATATTGTTGATAGTTCTGTTCAAGTTAGGAACAGAGAACTGATCATTGAATTCAGTAATACGGAAAGTCAAAGTAAACTACTTAGAAGTTTGCTTACAGGAAGAGTATCTAAAATGCATTTATTCCATATAATATAAATATGGAAGAAATATAAATATATAGATTATGTATATAATTTATACATTTCCTAATAAATTCTGAGCACTTAGATCAGTGTCTGGCACATATGAGATGTTCAATAAACATTTGGCATTTTTTTTTATTTTAATGTATCAGATTAGGAAGAATTGCTACAAGAAAATAAAGGTGCGGAAAATAATAAAATTACCTTTACTGTGTTTTTATTTAAAGTCAATACTGGCTTTAAATAAATGGGTATACTTTGCAGTATATATATACTCTGCTTTTTCATTTTATAGAAATAAGTAATTGATTTTTCAGAAAAAGAAAAATGTGTTCTATGGGATGTCATAGAATCCTAGAAACTAATATTACTATGCAAAATTCTTGAGTGGCTATTTTTAAATATATGACAATGTCAGTGCTTTTATCATTTGTCATTAAATGATAAAAATGGATTCCTTCAATAACATGTTTGAAATTAATATTTTTAGTTATGGTTGCACAGGTAATTTATTTATTCAAACTCTTCACTTTGCAATGTTAAAAAAGAAAGAAGGCTAAAAAGAGGAGAATGCCTGTTATCTTACTCAAATTCTGCAAAAAGGAAAAATATCTAGAAATTATTACTTAAACACTATGAACTCTTGGTATAAAGCACACATATGCTTAGAGGAAGATTAAATTAGAAAACTTATAGTTTTAAAAACTAGACTTGGTCATTTTGTCTCTCATTTATTTAATAATCATTGAGCACCTAGTATGTGGTAAGTAGAATTCAGGATACCAAAGGCAAAGTCTCAGTAACAAAGTCTGCAAGTTGCCTATGCCATCTGCTGTTCTTGCTTGCTACAAAAACCTTTAATTTCTTAAGGGGGAAAAATGTCCAGTCCGCAATACCCACTATTCCAAACTCTCTTGCAATAAAGGTGAGGTATGGCATTTAATTCTCGCGGTAACGTAAGTGGAGGTAAGACGTAAGTGAAGTTTTTTAGGTATTTTAGAGAAATTTGTTGCCAACCCCAAAACCTTCTTTCTTTCTTTTTTTAAAAAATTTTTATTATTATTATTATTATTTTAAGTCAGGTCAGTGAATGTGATACCTGGAGGTGGATGGGAGATCTGGAGGTGAAGAAGTGGCTGCTGAGCAATCAGGATGAAGATGGAGACATACACGCTGCGGGAATGGGTCAATTCCCTGTGGGGTTGAGCTGTAGTACTTGCCCTGGACTCCCTACTCCTGGAATTCTGGTTTCATGAGAAAAATAAGCCCTTTACCTAATTCAGTTTTCATTTACTAGATTTAATGATTTATGTATATTCTGTCCTAAACACTGTCACAGTGTATTGGGGGAAAATGCAGGTGAATATGTAATTATTCTTCAAGGTTATAAGATGAACAAAAGAAGTCAGCACAAACATGAAATAGCACAGAAGGAATGAACAACTGTGCCTTGTGGGCATGAAAAAACATGTAATTTAATTGTCATTTAAACAAAGCCTTACAGCATGAGTATCATTAACCTAAAAAAGGCAGAAAAGGGCATTCTTGGAAGGGAAAACAGCATAACACAAAAGGATGGAGTTTTAAAACAAAAAGGTGTATTGCATACTTTATTCTGATGTGTCTGTGAGTGGAGTAAAAGTTGGTTATTTTTAAGAATTCAGGCAGGAAGGGAGGCAAAGGCAAGACGATCAGGGGTCTTAGTCGGCCTATGTTATGGTGGCTGGGCTTTGGAGGAAGTGGGAAATCATAAGACTGTAAGCAGGGACTGACATTATCAATTTGTGTTTTAGATAGAGCTGGCAGCAATGTGGAGTATGAAACATAAGTGCCATCTCCCTTTCTTCCACATCAACCAAAAAGATATTGAATAAAATCCAAATATGCGGAAACGAAGGGATAAATACTGTCGTCAAGTATATGAAACATTTATGAGAAGGATGCTCAGCAGTTGTTCTGAGTGTCTGTGACAGACCAAACACAAAGGAATACACTCGAATAAAAGCAGTAGAGAGTTGAGTTGGACATTTAGCAAAAACATCTCAATTGAGGGCTGCCCTGGAAAAGGATACTACCAGAATGGGCTGATATGGGCAACTGGAAAGTTTCCCTTCTTATAAAGCTGAGAGAAATAAAAAGAGCTATCAGCTCTGGAGGATTTTTAGATATTCACTTCCCTGAGAGTAAGGAGCATGGTAAACTATGCTTTGGATGCACTGCAGCTTAATTGTGTCATGATCCCTAAAGTCTCGACGTGAAATGTCCTATCTACCACCACCCCCAAACAAAAACCCTCAACTACTTAGAATTTAGGCAAATAAAATGCTGATCAGTTATATTCATGACTACTAATGAATATCACTAAATGGTTATTTACACTAAGTGAAATTAACATTTATCAACAAAAATATATCCCAAATTACTATAGGAACTATTGTGGGGAATAAGTCCCATAACAGTTCCCTTAGTAATTTGGGATATGTATTTTTTCTTCCTGCATTATGACTTTCTATTATACTTGCTAAAAGAGTTCTATGCTCTAATCGAGTTGGTAAATGGGGTGACAAAATATTAAACAAATTTGTTCATTGCAAAACACCTAAAAGTCTTCAACATTCATTATGAATGTGTAATAATTGCATCCAAGATTTTATTTAAGAGGATGATAAAATATGCTCTGATTCAAATGTATTTGACCATGGAACTCCATTTTTATAAATGCAACTATAAGCTATTTAGAAAAATATGCTTTATATAAAATGATGGCGTTTACAGATTTAAAAAATAATAATAGGAACTTTTGTTTCTTTAGTTATGAAATAAAAGCACTAAACTAACATATGTTGGGTAATGTTGTATACATTTTTCACTTAATTCCCTATATATTATAGTATATTATCTCATGAAAATAAGGGATATTATTTTCTCATCTTACTTCTAATAAACAACTGTAGATTACTTTGCTGCTGGGCTTATTATGAGATTTATCTTTCAAGCTAAGATCTATTTATGAGCAAAATGGGGTGCTACAGTTATAAAATTACATAATTTTCTAAATATTAATTTATTAAAATTAATTTTCTATATTTGGTAGACTTATATATGGTTCTATTTATAACAATTTAGGAAATAATATTTTCAAATGGCAAACCATATAGGATGCTGGTGAAGTAGGCATAAAATGGGACAATAAAGGACAAGATGGAATATCTAGTCAAATTACTTCAAGGCTTTTGACAAATGAGTTCAATCCTCCTATCAACTTTGCCTTTCATTCTTCCATACAACATTCTTCCACACCAATTAAACTGGATTCCTTGGGCTCTCCAATGGAGATCATTGGCCTTCTCACTTTCATTAATGTCTTTGTCTCTGCCTGACTTTTTTTTTAACAAAACAAAACTTCTCTAATTCTTTCATGCACAATGCAAATGCTACCTTCTTGACGTCTTTCCTTTATCCATAGCCCCTATTAGTAATTGAGATCTCTTGTAAAATTTGCTGACACTAGTTTAAGCAACTAACAGGACTCATCCCATTGGTGTTCTACCTCAGGTATTAATGGAATTATTTTAAGTTCTATGTTAAATCAGGGAGTGCTTGAGAATAAACACGTTTATGCATTTGGTATATCAAGGTATTTTGTATCACATATGTTCTTTTGTATTCTACGTGCTAGATAAATATTTGATTTTCAAAGTGTTTATGGATGAATGAATGAATGAATTCTAGAGTTCAAATGAATATTTGAACTAGATTTTGCCTTATTATTGATTTTTACTATTTCCATTCTTTAGGTGTTAGCTCAGGACTGAGACAAAGAATGGACAAGTTAAGAAAAAGATTAAAAAGAAAAGATGAACTGAATAAGAGACACATGTTATAGATCATTGCCGTATTTATGTAAGACCAAACATTCATGACAAAATTAAAAATTAAAAATCAACTCTCTGGACATTGACTTTATATAAAATGCCTATCATAAGAGATCTATTTCTTCTCATTTTTTGGTTTGCTTGTTTATTTTTGTATTATTACTGTTAAATTGACTAAATCCAGAGTTTAAAGCCCAGCAGCATTCATAAGATCTACAGTAAGTAGATACAACCTGGTGGTTTTGCATCTACACATTCTCTAAACACATACTTCTTCGGCGATCACTATGTCTACATGGTAATCTATGTAGATCTACACTATGTCTACATACTTCTTCAGTGATCACTATGTCTACTATGTCTTTCAAATCAGTCATGAAGATAGACATTAACCAAATGATCACACTAATACATGCAAAAGAGCTACCATGTTTAAAATAAAAATTTGTGTAGTAAAGTGAGAGTATATCAGAACACATTTAACCTAGTGAGAGAGGACAAGTCAAATTTTCCTCAAGCAATTATCAGCACTTAAGATCTGAAGAAATAGCAAGCATTAACAAGCAGAGATTTAAGAAAGAGTATTCTGTCTGGGGAAACAGCATGTGCTCTATGATGATTAGGAGTGCTCAGAGTTTAAAAAACTGACAAAAGCCAAATGAGGATGGGACATTAGAAGAGCCTTCAGGGCCACAGTACTTCTTTGGGCCTTTCAAAGTGATGACGTCAACCATTCAAGTCAAGAATATAAAAGGGCCAAGTTTAGGATAGTATTTCCATAATATCACACTTTCTGAAGACTGAAGTCATGTGTCATCCCTCAGTCCAAAATGGTGCCTTGCACTTAATAAGAATTATTTTTACACATGAAAATGAGGAAATACATTTATGAAATTTATTATATGAAATGTACAAATGAATTAACACTTTCCCCCTTTTCTCTCTATGGCAAACCCAGTGGATTTCAGGAGCATAAAGAAAATACCTGCCATTTGTAATTTTCTTAAATGTTGAAATATTGTAGGTTGGAAAGTACA
This sequence comes from Colobus angolensis palliatus, assembly GCF_000951035.1. Classification (NCBI taxonomy): domain Eukaryota; kingdom Metazoa; phylum Chordata; class Mammalia; order Primates; family Cercopithecidae; genus Colobus; species Colobus angolensis. The sequence continues at coordinate 8,337,822 of NW_012114566.1, forward strand.
TAATCAGCATTTTTGGTCTTGACTTCTATTGAATACATGATATTTTTCTGATGAACTCTCAATGTTTCTCCCTTTCACTCACTCCCATTTGCTTTTTCCACTCATAAAAACCTCACTAAGGGCATAGCAAATACCCATTTCATTTAGTTTCCTGCCAGAAACTTTCAGATTAAGTATTAGAGGGCAATCTTACTTTGTATGTCTCTACCACAGGCTAGGCACTGTGCTAGATGCCAGGGATACAGCAGAAAACACAATGATTTCCTTGCTTTCAGGAAGTGTTTTTTAAAGATGAAGGAAACTGATTTTAAACAAGTTAATAACAACAAAGATACTTTCCGAGCATAAAAATGCTATGAAGATAAACATATAATAAAAACCAGCGTTTACTTCTTTGAGGGGATGACTTCCATAATTACAAAGATTAGGGTCAAATAACAAGTGCTGTACCGAAATATCTTCTTCATGCCTCTGTTGAAAGAACACAGCTCCAGACTGGCATTTCAATGTTCAGTTAGGTTTTTAATTATTTTTTATTCAGTTTGGGTTTTTGTGCTATCTATTCAAAATAGATAAGAGGCGTGAAATACTCTAACATATAACCAAATAATATTAAAATTTTTTACTAGAAATGTGATATGTTTTCCCAATGAGGAGCACATATTTCTAAAATGTCAAGTTTAAGTTAGATTATCTAGCTAGGTCATCAGCCCCTGACAGTGCAGCTTTCAGGGTCACTTGGTCCTCTCATTATGCTGCAATTTTTGAGGAATTATACTGCTGCTGGATGAACTTCCCAGTCAGGATGGATTTACTAAATCAGAGAAAGTAAGACTCACTCTAAATGCTAACTGAAATTGAAACTTTTCTCAGGGAGAAAGGACAGGATGAAAAAGAATGAGCAGGGGAAAGAGAAAACGTGAGAGGAGAAGAGAGGAAAGATGAGCAAAAATAATTGAGAAAAGCAAGAGAGAGAAAGGAGAGAAGAAGAGCCAATGAGAGAACAGAGAGTGAGAACAAAGGAGAGAACAGAGAGACAGCAAATGAGAGAACAAAGACAGGATAGAGAGCACACTCTCATTTGAGAGCCAGCTAGCTGTGAGGAGCATAGAAGGTGGCTGCCTGCTATGTTGGGCTACTGCCCAGGGATGACAGGTGCTTCTTCTCAGCATGATTGCCCAAAGATTTCAGGACCTTACTCCTTCTACTTGTGACGCTTCATGCAAAATGGAAGAAAACATTCTCTTGTGGTTATTTAGAACTCAAGCCAGGGACTTTTACCAACAAAGCCATACTTAAGGGCAGGTTAAAGTCACAATCTTCTTCGTAGAGTGCATATTCAATCTGCGTTCTTGAGTGATTGACTAAACTGAAGATAGGGTCTAGAATTTTAACTATAGTCACCTCCACATATACCACATTCATTGAGAGTGGTTGGAATTTTACCAAAAATCTTCATTTTGATTCTTCTTTCCTCCAGTCAAAAGTTAATAAATAAATAAATGAACAAACAAACGAAACAACAAATGAAACTGCTTTATAATGTGGTTTGACAAACAATAGTATCACCCTTCTCTTCAGGAACATTATTAGTTCCTCTTTGCAAATAGAGCCATTTCATCTTTCCATACTAAGCATACCTCTGGGGCTGTGCTGTTTAGAGTGATACAGATGAAGATTATAGGATATGCAAGTTAGTCAACCTTTCTGGAACTCAATTTATTCAGCTATACAATGAGGATAATATGAGTACCTAACTCATAGGACTATTAGAGATATTAAATAAAGTTGTCTGTATGAAAATATCATATCACATAAATAGTCAATGAACATTAGTCCCTAGGTAGTTCTGGACTGGGCAAGTCATGGGGGTGTAGGAAGAAGTCAATAGAGTAAGAGCAAACATCCAGTTGAGTTGGGCAGGTCAGTCTTAAATAGAAAATAAGATGTATATCTTTTGTATGCCAAGTTTGTGGAATATGTCATTTCACATACTCGCACCCAAGCGAATCAAGAGCCTAAAAATATTTATGGATGAAAAGAAGAGACATCCATAATGAAGACTGAGAAGAAGCTGAAAGAAAAGATAGTAGAAACATTAGAAAAGTCAAGAGAAAACAACATTTTAAGCAAGATAGGTTAATAATAGCCAATGCTATTGTATAAGAACTGAATGATGTCCCTTTGATATACTGACAAGGACAGGATCATAGTAAACTTTGACAGAAGCTGTTGGAGTGGAGTGGTGAGGTGATAGTCTGCATTACTTTGTTTTTAGAAATGGATAGGAAAAAAAAAAAAATGAATTGAAGATCATGAAGACAGAAAACATTCAAAGAGAACATTCAAAGACCATGAAGAGAGAAAACATTTCAAAAGCTTGGCCATAAAGGAAAGGAGGAAAACAATCCATGTTTGGAGAAAAAGTTGAAGTGATTTGTGGCATACACAATGCAATGTGTGCTTCAAACCTGTGGTAAGCAGCAGAACAGATGCCCAAGGAGGTCCATGCCCTAATCTCCTGGAACCTGTAAATATCTTACCTTACAGGACAAAAGGGATTTCACAGGTGTGATTAAATTTATAGGCCTTGAAAGGGGAGATTATCCTGGATTATCCAAGCAGACACACTCTAATTACAAGAGTTCTTGAAAGCAGACCTTTCCTAGCTGTGGTCAGCAAGAGAAGGCTCAGAGAGATTCAGTGTCTCACTTTGAAGATGGAGAAAGGAAAGCATAAATACAGGAATACATGTTGCCTCTGGAGGCTGGAAAGGCAAGGTCATGGATTCTTACCTAGAGAATCCAGAAAATAACTTAACCTTGCCGACAAGCTGATTTTAGACTAGTAAGACTCATGTTGGACGTCTGACTCACAAAGCAGGTATATAGTTAAATTTGTGTTGTTTTAAGCCACTAAACCTGTAGTAATGTGTTATGGCAACCAGAGAAAACTAGTCCAAAATCTATCTTTGCCTCTTGTCTCGCAGCCTCTCTTCTGGCTAACCAGAAGAGTTTCATGTGACTACCAGAAGGTTTCATGTGACTAAATTCTAGCAATCCACAGAAAAGTGAGATCAGGGCCGGGCACAGAGGTTCACACCTATAATCCCAGCACTTTGGGAGGCCGAAGTGGGTGGATCACCTAAGGTAAGAAGTTTGGGACCAGCCTGACCAATATGGTGAAATCCCGTCCCTACTAAAAAAATAAAAATTAGCCGGGCCTGGTGGCGGGCACCTGTAGTCCCAGCTACTCGGGAGGCTGAGGCAGGAGAATGGCGTGAACCCTGGAGGCGGAGCTTGCAGTAAGCCGAGATGGCGCCACTGCACTCCAGCCTGGGCGAGAGTGTGAGACTCTGTCTCAAAAGAAAGAAAAGAGTGAAATCAATACCTCAGGACTGGTCCCTCAAATATCTCATGAGCTTCTTCACAGTCTTTCTTTTTTCTCACTTGCTTCCAGTTGCGGAGAATTAAATAGTGTTCTTCCCAGCCCTATAAAGTGACATAACCACAGGATGGAAAGATTCCTGTGTAGAACTTTCTTGAGCTGAACTCTGTCATAATGAAAAATTAACCTTTATTGTGTTAAGTACCCATATGGTGAAATTTGGGGGATATTTTTGTAACAGGTGTCATTCCTCTGAATAATACAATCTTTGTTGTTTACTTTTAAAATGATTAGTAAGATTTGCTACATTTGAATGCTAATGAAATGAAGTCAGTGAACAGGACAACATTCAAAATAAAGATAGAGAGTGAGTGAGAAGGAGAAGGTAGTAAAGTATTGAAAGTAATGGCAAAAACCGCAGTTACTTTTGCACCAAACTAATAGTAGTGCTAGCATCTATAGCACAAGTAACGGGAATACTCTGGTAGGGAAAGCAAGAAAAAATTAAGTGTAAATGAGAGTAACTCTTAAAGTTGCAGTGTTAGAAAGTTTAGAAATAGTCTATTACATCTGATAACTTCCAATTTTTCTCTGAAATGGTAAGAACATTTGTCAGTGAGATGGAGAGCAGTTTGGTCAGAGATGGCACTGGAGTTTTTCTTTATAGGTTTTAATTAATTGTAAAATGACAAAACATAATGTTTGGCATCAGAATTGCTAAGCTGATGAGCCATGTGCCATTCACCCATTCCAGATCATTTTCCAGCTTTCTCTGCAGTGTTCTGAGCCTCAGGAGGTTGATGTCTATGGACTGCATTACGTAGGCTCCCATAACCTTGATTTGAGTTTCCCAAATGAAGGCACCATAAGAGATGAAAGAAAGAAAGAAAGAAAGAAAGAAAGAAAGAAAGAAAGAAAGAGAGAGAGAGAGAGAGAGAGAGAGAGAGAGAGAAAGAGAGAAAGAGAGAGAGAGAGAGAGAGAGAGAGAGAAAGAAAGAAAGAAAGAAAGAAAGAAAGAAAGAAAGAAAGAAAGAAAGAAAGAAAGAAAGAAAGAAAGAAAGAAAGAAAGAAAGAA
>NW_012114566.1:8342338-8365550 GCF_000951035.1 Colobus angolensis palliatus
AAGAAAGAAAGAAAGAAAGAAAGAAAGAAAGAAAGAAAGAAAGAAAGAAAGAAAGAAAGAGAAAGAAGGGAAGAATATTCTCAACCCCACCTCTGCTTCTTCCCTGCTTTGCCTTGATTCTATCAGTGATTGTGTTCCAGTTGCCTCTTCTGTCAGATGGTCCTTCACCCATGGCCCCAAGCTCTCTACAAACTCTAGCAACAAGTTTCATTATTTCTTTCCTCTTCACATCTAGCAGGCACAGTAGCTTCTCATTATTGTTATTCCCAAGATGCTTTCCTTCCATCATTGGCTTCTTTAACACTATCCACATCTCTGTTAGTAGATCCATTATTAAATGATCCTTAGTTAAATTCCTGGTGCACCACTGGTTTCCTGCTACAGCCCTGACTGGCACCGCATTGGAGGCCATTGTAAACATGTTTTTATCCTGAGTGAGATGTGAAGGCTTGAGAACATTTTGAGCTCTGCAACTAGTTAGGTGTGTGACTTTGAACAAGTCATATAGCTGTCTCTGTTTCGATGTATTCATCTGTAAATAAGATAATTGCACTATTGAATCATTTCAAAGGTCCTCAGTATTTTGGAAAGTATTTAGTGTGTTAGTCATTTTTACATTGGTTATTTAAATTCTTTATTAACTGGGTGAGTCAAGGATGTTTTCTTTTATCACATCACAGAATACTTTTAGGCCAAGCAATTCTTACAAATTCATTCCCTGGAGATTATTTTTCACTCTCTTTTAAATGCATTTCTCTCTATAGATAGACAGACCGATCGATAGATAGATAGATAGTGATATACACATATATAGATATAGATATATACATATATAGATGGATAGATATCACTGTAGGTAAACTTCCTTTGTTTCAATGACTTTAATTTTTATATTTTAGAACTTCTGGATATTTACTACCATTTTTTAAAGAAAAGATTTCAGTTGTATAGATAGAGATACCAAGATTTTTCTCTAGCACAGTAGATTAGATATTGCATGAGCAACAATCACTGACTTTAAAATGATCATATTTACTTACCGACTTTTAATATATAAAATATTTACTACAAAACAAAAAGATAAAGAAGAGAATCTGAATATGCTCTCACAAATCTATTTTGTTTTATGTGTATTAAACATTTGTAAAGTATTCATTGTTTACCAGCTAGTCATTTTCAGTAATTGGAAATAAGTGTTTAATTTGAAATGTCTTTTTTCTATAATTTTGTTTGGTTAAAAAGAGCCAGTTGGATACTCCCATTTATTGCTCTATATGTTCACTCTTTACTTGGCTTGAGAAATTGTGAGTACATAAAGTAAAGCAACTTTTCAAAGAAAATGTATTATTCTTCCAAACCTTAACTTAGTATTAGCATAACTTACTATATTAGGAGTTACTTTTTACTTTTGAATTTTTAGTCTTTGATATTTCTGTGATTGACCTAGAAAGCACAAGTCCTTAAAAATCATACTCAATCCACTGCCATTCCCTGCCTTCTTAACATTTTAATATATGTTTATTTCAACATCAATAGTGTCATTGGAAAGAAAGAAAAAAACCCACAGTTGATCACATCATGCCTTGAATATGTTAATGACAGAGGAATGGAAGAGTAGCAGCCACTATTTTCCTATAGTGGTAGGAAGGTTTTAGTGGCTAATTCAAAAAAATTTTAATGTGAATGAATCATGCCATTTCTATCACTAATATGTAGAGCCTCTTATTGTCTCATTGTTGCTTCTTGAACTATTTCTCTGATCTAGAACTTAATGGCCCACAATCATTAAGATTATGAAAATTTTCAGATACCTTGTATCATCAGCTATATAAATGTAGATAATTCCACAAGGGTTGGGGCCATCTATGGTAAGATGTTCACTACATAAACTAATTTCAGTAGTGTCTATTTTCTTATCTTTTGTCCCATAGGATTGTATGTACTTTGAAGGCAGGGATAATTTCATACTCACTGTTGAATGCTTAACAAAATCATTTCACCTACTATTATTGAAATCAATAATTATGAAGATATTCCTTGCTTCAAAAAATAAGAAAATAAGGTTCAAGAAATCAGGTAACCTTTCTAAGTCTTATAAGTATTTAGTAGCATAGCAGACTCTAGGTTTCCTGACTTACAGACTGATTTATTCCTTGGCTCTCTTTTCATTTTCCTGGAACTTCTCTATGAACTTCTTACATCCTTTCTCTTGCCTTGAGTCCACTTCAATTAATAACTAATGAATATATATAATATATGTATGTGTATACATAATTCTAATAGCTGATGAATATACACTTATACACACACATACATATATAATAAACATGTGCATTTTTATATACACATGTAGGAAGTTTTTAGACAAGTTCCAAGAAAGTGACAGAGGCAAGGAATAAATAAGTCTGTAAGTCAGGATACCTGGAGTCAGCTATGCTACTAATATATACATAGATATACATACATAAACACACACACACACATATACTTTTTAACTTCAGTAGCAATTTCTAGAAATCTCAACAAAAAATTTTGCCAAAAGAAATTTTTCCACTTCTACTACTATTGTCAGGAGAAAACAGTCACAGGCCTTTATGTTCTTGTTCAATCCTTGTCTGAAGGAAATATTGGACTTGTAATGCTGCACATATGTTATGTAAATTATCATAGCACTTTGCATTGCTTTGACCTTTACAACACCCTATAATTTGATTGGCTGACTAGTCAAGTTGATAGTGTTTACAGTCTTGCCCTTACTTGGATGGACATGATAAGATATTCCAATCTAGCCAATCAAAAAATAGAATATCGAAAAGGTCAGAGTAGTATAATGTTTTCTTAAACTACAATCTTCTCTTTCCTGGTCAAATAATGCATTCTCATAAGAAAATAGAGAAGTCATGTGAAAAGAAACATATCTGAGAATAAAAAATGTAATGAATATTTTATTTGATTACATTGATGTTAACTTTCCTGTTTTTAAACTTGATTGTACTAGGAGAACTGCTTAGATTTTTATCAAGGTTGTGTTGTCACATATTATGTTTTACTTTTCTTTGAATCTTTAGAACCTATAGTAATATCATAATACAGTGCTTAGTATATATTGACTAAAAAAATAAATAAAATTTGAAAACTATATCAAAACTGTCTCACTCTCTTCCCCTTGCCTGTATAATAACACATAAGACGGAGGTTTACCTTCTTTTGGGTGTCCTTCTTAGTCTTATCTTTTTTCTTTCTGAAGTTCCTCAGGGCTCAATGCCAGGCCCTCTTCTCACCGTATTCTTTTTCCTGGGAAATTTTATTGAACATAGTTCAATTATCACTCATAAGTTCATGACTTTCAAATGTGCATTTCTATTACTCTCATCTGAGTTCTTGATTCTTATATCTTATTGTCTATTTTAAATTTTCAACTGAGTCCCAGAAAGAACTCAATTTTATTATGTACAAAAACAAACTCAAACTTGTTTTCCTTCCAGTGTCCTTTACTCAGTCAATGACACCACCATCTAATTTGATCCAGAAGCAATCTAGGAGTTAACCTTGACACTGCCCTTACTCCTGCCCAACATATTACTAAGAACAGTAGCTTTTATCTCTTTAATATCTCCTTAATGTATTCACCTTTATGTTTTCATCACTGGGACTTTTCTAGTCAAAGGTGCCATCATCTCTTACCTTGGCCATTGGGTACTCACCTGTTGTTCTGTCTGCCATCACTTTCACAGTAATCCAGAGTTGTAATTTAAAAATAAATACTTGACAATGCCATTACCTCTCCTATTTTCTTCCCCTTCAATAGTCCATTTTTCTTAGTTTACAGACTAAAATCTCTTATATTATCTACAGGACTAATACCTGTTGCATCTGAAGATACCCTTTCTCTCCACCTCTATGCTGCAACTATGAATTCTGGTTCTTATAATGTTCTCTCTTGCTACAGGGGCTTTTGTTTCTGTATTTTAGTCTTGTTAAAGTCTTTTTTTCTAGTTATGAATGAAACTAAGAATAGATATTTTTGTCCACTAAATGAGTGGATATTCAACACCTTTGAAAAGAAGGGAAAAAAATGGCCAGACGTGCTCCTGGAGAATATGGACTCATCAACTGGGAAGAAAGCAAAAGCAAGGATAATATGTTTGCCAATATTCTCTGAATCCACTGGGAAATATCAGAGAAAATCTTTAATCCAAGCAAAGAGTAAAATTATTCCAGGCAGACATGAGACATATTTTTGCAGTTAAACATATGTTCTATAATAATTATTGTATGATAAATCTGGTCATCAGCAAAGAACAGAAATAAAAGTCAGAATATCAATCCATCTATGTCTGTGCCCTTGGCTTCAGGACAAGGCTGATTTGACTTTCACTCTGAGACTCTCCTTCTTCCTAAGTTAGGTGGATTAGAGAAGTGAGTTTATCTAACTTTTCTGTCTTCCTCAATGTCTGTCAAATATTTAGTATTTGTAATTCCTAGACTTTTAAAATTTTCCATTATTACATGTAACATTTTACTCATTTCTTAATTTATAGATCATTTGTTTTTGCATATACTCAAAAGAATTTTTTTGATATGTTGTGCTAGAAACAGGGGTATCCAAGACAAACAATAGCAAATTTCCTAACTTCATGAAGCTCAGAGTCCAGCAGAGAAGAGAGATTTAATAAAACCAGCAGACAAAGAAAGTAAATGTTGAAATTTGCCAAACGCAATTGAGGAAAGTATCTCGGTGTCATGAAGGAATCTAACAAAGGATCCCAGTTGACTAAAGAATGCTTCCTGGAGGAAGTGATATTTGGGACCGAGATCTGACTGATGAGTTGGAGTTAGCCAGTATAAATCTGATCATGTATGTCACTCTACTGCCTGAAATACTCCAGAAGCTTCTCCCTTCTTAAAGTGAAATTCAAACTTCTTACCACAGTCTTGAAGGCCTTTTCTGGAAATTCTCCCTCTCAGACTTTCATATACTGTGCTTCCCTTTGTCATTCCATTGTCATCTTAAATTTTACCTTCACAACTTCCAGTCTAAAGAAATAGAGCTTTACCAAATTAATCTGAATGCTATTTTTCTCTGAAATTGCATATTTGTGGTTGTGGTTGTTGTTGATCACCTGCCTCTCTCAGTAGAATACAGACTCCATAACAGAATAATCCTTCTGTCTTTTGCTTCTCCCTATATCTAAATCACTTAGTATAGCACCGGCACATAGAAGAAGCTTACTAAATACTTCTTCAATGAATGAATACTATTTAGATTAGGAACATCCCTAAGTGAATTACAGCACCTTTTCGAGTCAGTGTGGCCTTTTGCTTTGGAACTGTGTTAAATTTAATTTTCAAACTTTGGAATTCATCTTAATTTAAATGTGAAACTTAAACACACCAAAGTGATTAATTAAATAAAAAGGAAGTATATATTTAGTATAACCAAGACAATATAGGTAATCCATTACTTTTCCTTATTCCTATATCCTTCTTAACCATGCAAGAATAGCTATAGATATAAGTGAATTGAATTCTGTTCACATTTTAAATTTGATTCTCAAAGTACCAAGGGTAAGGTCAAATTTGATTTTCTGGAAATATTTGCCTTTTTTGTCCCTTAGTCAAGCCAGAGTCATTTGGCATCCTTCCAAGGACCTTTCCTGCTTCTGTGGGTTATAAACTATGTGTGGGAGAGACCAGGAATTCTTCATTCAGGCGTTAGTATATTGTTTGATGAAACAGTCAGCAGAATGGTCAAAGGAGAAACAATTTAGGGGTTAAATGAGAAGTAAATTTTATTTTTGTTCCCCGCTTTCTTCCTATAGGCTCAATGTAAAAACTGCAGTTTTCACTGCTTGGGAAAAACATAATAAATTACTAAGTTTCTTGTTTTCAGCAGCAGTAGATGATCTGTCTAAAATCCTAGGCAATGTGTTTTAATGAAAAACCGCCAGTTTCAATGTGAAATATGAATGAGATAAACAACTCAAATGAAGTTAATCAAACAATATTTACCAACTAACGTCTTACAGTTACCTTAACGACAAAGAAATTGGACATTTGGGGATTTGTGGTTAAAACCCAAAACCACCTACCATAATCAAACAAGTTTTGTAAAATTCCATAGTTCATCATAAAATGCATGGAGAGTCTGTTTTGTCTACCAGAAAATTTCCTTCTGCACTCTCACATAACAAATTCTCCCAATCCGTGAGTAAGAGTATGCTTCAGGGAAATGCAATCCTTAATTGCTACTCTAAGTCATTGGTAGTTTGAGAGGTGCTGATTTAGATGTTGCTAGAAAATCAAACAGCAGAATGTCAGAAGTGGAAGAAAATTCGAGACCATGGGCCCACCCTTTTGTATTAGAGAGGGTGTGTGGTGGTTCAACAAATTTTCTTGTAGTTTATTAGCAACTAGCTCAGATTATGCTTGAATTCTCATGTCTTGCCACAGCATCTGGTCAGCTTCTCACTAGCTGGATGCTGCTTGGGCCACTACTTGTTACTGCATTGATGCTCAATAGAATTTCATTTCTATGTGGTTTATTTAATAACCACACAACATAAAATCATCTAAATGCACCATCAGGTAAAGCTTATGGTAAACTCATGATAGATTTCAAGGGATAGGGGCTCATATTATTATTATTATTATTATTGTTATTAGAGTCAGGGTCTCGCTCTGCTACCCAGGCTGGAGTGCAGTGACACTATCTTGGCTCACTGCCTCCTCAACCTCCCAGGCTCAAACTATTATGAGCTCATATTAAATAATCATTGGAACACCTTTCAGCTCTCTCTAATAAGAAGCTGGATGATATGAGAACTATACTAAGATCGTATATAATTTTTTAAAATCACAGAAGTGAATGGGCTTTGGAAAATAAATAGAATAGTGAAGTCTCTCTACTCCTGGAGATTTTAAGTACTGTGCTTATACTCTTGCTAGAAAACCATGGAAACTTTCTCCATTATCATAATCTATTCTGATCAGCCTGGTAGTCAACATTGTCAATGGTGTGCACTATAATTGAAGGGGGAAAAAAAGAAATTATTTCTGACTTATCTCATTTTAAATGCATGCTTGCATGATGATGTATTACACAAAGCCATTATCACAATTAAGTTTAAGCAAAGCTTGTGACCACTTAAAATGTTTGATTTTTCTCTTAACAAAAATAAGAAAGAGATTTAGTCTAAAACAAAGAAATCAACTGTATAAAAAGAGAAAAAGCATGATTTTACAGGAAGATGGATTGCAACATAGAGAATTTCTTTGTCAATATATTTTTAAAATTCTACTTTGCACCCACTATCACATATTCAATATTTTAGCAAGAAGAAAATTTCCTTCCTCCCCTCCACTGTGTATATTTCCTCTCTCCCCTCCTCCCTCTGTATATTTGGTATACAGATACCAAATCCTTGCTTTATAACCCATGGAAACCTACCCAAAGACCAGAGGCATATGGGATTAAAATCTGGGGCTTAATCTTCTAAACAGTATGTGTTGGGTCTTTTTAGAAATTTATTGGTCAAAACACTTTTTTTTGTAAAATGGAAAGAAGATTTTAGTAGAGGAGAAACATTTTTATCAAGAGAACCTAAACAGTAGTTTCCTCAGATTTTGATGCCACTCCCCCAACACGTGATTCTTCTCTAAATCCCTGGCTGAGCAAGGAACCATTTTAATTAGACTCTGAGGCAAGCAACATTGTGTCCATGGTAACAGGTATAAAAAGAACTTAAAAAAAAAAAGAAAAAAATAAGAAAAAATGTGATAACTGAAAATGTGTTTAAATCATGATAAAAGGATTTAAACAGATGTTATTTTTTTCAAAGTGTTATTTTAAAAAAGAATTTTAAAGGGCTCTTGATATGAGAAAAATCATTTTTGGATGTATGTTTAGGGAAGGTTTCTCACTCCTAAATTCTGTAGTTCATGATTGCTATGGGTGAGTTGGATGCCTGTTAAGTGAAAGGGGTGCCCAAGGGGAGAAATCAGAAAGTAAAACCAAGGTACCTTCAGGTAGATACTTCAAGTCAAGTGAGCTAAAGTCCCTGCAGTGCTGTTTAACAGACTGCATGTGTTACAGTCCTTTTTTGTTAAAGTTTGTGTTCAGAAAAGAGAAAGTACAGGACTTGAGTTTTGGAGACCAATGGGGGTGTGGATAAATCTGGACATATTGCTTGGAAAATGAGAAAAAAGGAAGGAGCGTAGAGCAGTGTATCCTTACATGGTAGATGCACTTGCCTTCCACAGCCTTAGACAAGCCTGAACCTACTATGTGAAATAATTTGCTTGCACTATGAATTTGACCACCTCTTTATTATGAGCATTATATATATATATGTATATATATCATTCATTTTATATATAATGTATATAATTCATTTATTTAAGATATATATAAATGTATTATTTGTGTGTGTGTGTGTGTGTATTATATATGGTGAGAGAGAGTGTGAGACAGAGAGAGAGAGAGAGAGAAAGAGAGAGAGAGGCAGGCATAGTCAAGAGGTTATCCCTAGCAAACCACATTTTCAGAATCAGTAGAAAGTCATTATGAACAAGGCCAAGGTAAGAAGAGGGGCTTGACTTCATGTTGATTTTTTTGTTTTTCTGCCAATTACCTTCTCCAGGAATAGTGATTCTGCCACTTTGTTTGAAATATACAAATAACTCCTTAAAATTAATTGTCCCTCAGAAAGCCCAGGCAAGTTCCATGGAACTAAGTGAAGGGTAAGTTATAAGAGGAAACCCGGAGAGAGTAGGAGGAAAGGAGACTTTGGGCCTGGCAGAAGGATGGCTTATTTTGGCTGGATTCCTCCTGAAGCTTAAATACCCACTGATTGAAAGCAAATTAGATGTTAAGGAAGGCTGGAGTGCCCATGTAAAGGAAAACAAACAAACAGTGACCCTAAGTTGGTCTTGGAGGAAGTCAAATCTCTTGTTGCTTTGCCTCAAATGTTAAAAGAACCTAAATACAGCTTTGTGTATTTACAACATAATTTTCAGTTCTTTGGATTTTTGTAAATAAACTGGTTGTCTGAGAAAATATCAGCCAGTGGAGGTGAATTTTGAAGAGTAGGAGAGAATGTGGGTTAATAGAAAAGCGTTGAAAGTATTTTACTTTAAATTTGTTCTTAGATTTGATATTTACATTAATAGGCTTTCTAAGAGTAGTAAGTCTAGATTCATCATATAAGCTAAAGAGTATAACAGCATAGCACTGATTATAAATCATTTTTTATTGGATAGGGAATTACATTTCACACATCATTCACAAATTGATATAGTAATTACAAAAAAATTCCTGATTCTACACACACATACAAACAAACTCACACACGAAGACATACTCATACAAACATACACACATGCATTTTACACTTACAAATAAACAGGAAAAAATCAGCTGTACACGGGATCTCGTGTTATAGATAGATTTCACTTCTGCTATTCTATTACAATGTGAGTATAATACCTACTTATAATTAAATTCTACACTCTGAAGTTTCATTTACACTCTCTCAGTTTGCCTAAGTGCAAAATTGTATGTGTTGTGAAGACATTTGTAATAAAAGGAGAATCTTTCCCCAAAGTTTTGGGTTTTCTTTTGGATATCATTTATATGATATTAATAGGTGTCCCATAAGGAAAAGGTCTCCATAGCTACACATATTTATAGAAATTATGGTTTAAACTCACTTTTTCATGAAAATCTTCAATATTTTTAACTTATTTATTACGAATATCTCAATGAGAAAGAGTTATTCTATATTGGCTAAACAAATTTGTTCACAGAAAATTATTTTTCACAGCATCTTCTAAGAAAAATAAAACATAAGGTAAGATACATTGACAAATAGAAAGTCACTGTGGTTCAAACAGTTACTGCTCAAAGACTACATCCTTTTAAAATGAATGCTAGTTGCATATCTACTAGACGAAACACTGCACAACAGCTTGTTTTGTCCTTGGGATAACCCCATGAGATACGTATGAATATCTGCTTTTTTTTTTTTTTTTTTTTTTTTTTTTTTTTTGAGACGGAGTCTCACTCTGTCGCCCAAGCTAGAGTGTAGTGGCCGGATCTCAGCTCACTGCAAGCTCCGCCTCCCGGGTTCCCGCCATTCTCCTGCCTCAGCCTCCCGAGTAGCTGGGACTACAGGTGCCCGCCACCTCGCCCGGCTAGTTTTTTGTATTTTTTGGTAGAGACGGGGTTTCACAGTGTTAGCCAGGATGGTCTCGATCTCCTGACCTCATGATCCGCCCGTCTCGGCCTCCCAAAGTGCTGGGATTACAGGCTTGAGCCACCGCGCCCGGCCTGAATATCTGCTTTTAATGAATAAACAAACTAAGACCCGAGAAGGCTAAATATTTTTTCCCAAGTCCAGGCAGCTAACAGAGATGAAGCTAACACCTCAAATAGTGTTTTCTCTAGACTGTGTTCTACAAGAAATGATAAGCAGTCTACTGACTTATTTTTCAAATCAGCGTCCATGCAGGCGCGATGTAAGTAGGAGTACAGTTTTGAGAGAGTATTTCTTTTTACGTCATGATTTTAGACGTGCCAGGACATGTCCCCCCCTCCTCAAAATGCCTTCTCAAACCATCTACATAATGCAAAACTTCTGAGTAGAAATGCTTCTTTTAAAAGATTTATTTTCTCCTTTGAAAAATGCAAATATTCTTGCAAATTCTTTAAAGCTGTCTCAATACTGTAAAGAAGTTCCCAAATCTGGCTGAGCAGCAGCATTACTTAGAAAAATCTTTAAAAACATATAGACACCTTACAAAACCCTAGATCTTTTCAAACATAGTAACTCAAGCTGGAGTTGAGAAATCTTTATTAGTATTTTGAAGTTCCCAGGTAATTTTAGTAATCACTACTTAAATCTCTATCAATGTTTTCCCTTCTCATCTGAATAGACTAATTAGAGAGACATTACAACAGTAGAGAACTGTAAATTTGGAGTCACAGGATTTGAACTGAAATCTCAGCATCACCACTTAATCTCTGTAAGAGGCTGGACAAAATAAATCATCCCTTTTGGCTTCAATGTATTCATTTTATAATGGGTATACTAATATTCCTCAAATATTGTTATTATTATTAAAATACATAATGGCTGCAAAGAGCTTTTTGTATGCTATATACTTGTTGTTTAATCTTCTTTCTTAAGAGTACAGTTTTATTCCCGGTGCCACATGGAAGACTTAAGACACTGTTTCAGCATTGAAAAAGACAGGCTGATACAGAAAAGGACACAGCCAGGAATAGGGGCCTCCCGCGTTTCTCCTTGGCTTTTCCACATTTGTGCTTCTTCACTGGGTCTTTTTCATCAGAACCAAACTGAAGGACACTTTGGCCCCAGAGGTGTCATCATGACTGAGTCCAGATCAGATTCGGCTTACTTGAGCCTTTCTTATTGGGAGCTATTGTGACTTTAAATAAGGTCGCATCTATAAAAAAGCAGACCAGACTAGGCTCAAAGGAGCATCCGCATTCTTGATGACACTTGTTTTCTGAGTATACCACCTCCAGAATATGATATCGACCAAAAAGGGGATTTATATGATCTATTTCCAGAGTCCAGGGTACAGTCTTAAGAAACAGTTTCTTGCAGCATAATGAGACCACATCTCTACAAAAAAAAAAAAAAAAAAGAATTAGCTAGGCATGGATGGTGACATCTGCCTGTGGTCCCTGCTACTTGGGAGGCTGAGGTGGGAGGATTGCTTGAGCCTGGGAAAGAAATAATTTTGTTTTGTTTTGAGGCAGAGTCTTGCTTTGTCACCCAGGCTGGAGTGCAGTGGTGTGATCTTGGCTGACTGCAACCCCCACCTCCTGAGTTCAAGCAATTCTCCTGCCTTAGACACTCAAACAGCCGGAATCACAGGCGAGCCACCATGCCTGGCTAATTTTTATCTTTTTAGTAGAGATAGGATTTCATCATGTTGGCTAGGCCGGTCTTGAGCCACTAACTTCAGGTCATCTGCCCACCTCAATCTCCCAAAGTGCTGGGAGTAAGCTACTGGGCCCAGTCAGAAGCAGTTTCTTAAAGCAAATTCTTGTTAATACTAATAAACTTTCAAAGCTGAATTAGTAAAAAATCATCTTTGAATATACAAATAGAGCTTTTGTGTTTTTTAATGAGTGACTTTTTTTTTTTTTTTTCACTGAATGAGCATAATGTAATACAGGGCCTTAAATCTGTGTTATTGTTTCTGTTTTGATTGGTTGATTCCCTGGACATCTTGACTTGACACAACGCAGAAACCCCAAATATTTATATCACGTTAAGTGGCTAGCTTATGGAGATTCACATTCAGAGGTCTATTTTTGAATATATTTTTCTTCTTGCATATTAAATGTTTTCCAATTTCCAAGTATACAATCTCTTTTTTATATTAATAGTATAAGATATCATTAAAGTGCTATTAAAGGGAAACAATGTGTTTCTACATAAAATGGAAGGGTCTAAATTATTGTCATATTTTTAAACCAAAATTGTGTTATGCTTCTCCATGGCTGAAATGCTTTTTAAAATGTGTCTAGACATACTTATTGATATCACAACTTTGGCATTTTAAGGACACGATAAGTGACTAATTTTCATAAGATTCTTTTTTTATCTGACTTAATTTTATGAGTCGTCTTCTACTACAAGCTACACAATATACATGTGTCAAAAGAAAATAAAAGAATTTTGATCAAGTGAACAATGTTGTCTATTACCTTTAAAGAAAACTGTGTAGCCGTGATGCTACAAGGTACTACAGCTCCAAATAGTTGTCAGCCAGTTCTCATTTTGCTCATTATCCAATTCTTCTCTCTGAACAGAAAACCATACTACCTAGAAGTTAATTGGTCTATATGAAATTGCAAAGGTTTAACCATGTTTTATCTGGAAAGGTATGAAAATTTCTTATAATTCCATTAAACATCGAATCATTTTCATGACAGAAGATAGTCAAGTTAGTATTACCAAGTCTAGCAAAAAGTACATTCTTCCTCAAATAAAAACCAAAAGAAAAAAAAAATCGAAGGCACAGACAAATTCACATTGATAAATAAGCTTATTCATAGTTCAAACAATTTTCTCAATTCAACAAATGATAGACTTTTTTTTGTTTCATAGTGTGTTAACAAGAATGAGCTTTACTCTAATAACTGCCTCGGATTTGTAATTTATTATATTAACTTCTTCCAATTGCCCCATTAAAATAGTGCAAGCACCATTTTTTTATGACATAAGAAGACTTCTGGACGCTGATTATGGTACATAGTGCTAATGCTTACACTATAGCTCTTATAGAATTCTGCAGTTTGTTCATTCATCAGAAATAGATAAGAAAAGGGGGGCTTGAATCAATCTCACGCAAGCTAGTATGAAAATAGATATGTTTTAATGATCAGTAATATCAACATAATTCTTTCATCATATCATTTGTTATCATAACTTTTTGAGATAGGGAATATTGAGAAAAGTCTAAGAGAATATCTCCAAGACTGGAAATTTCAAAATTAAAAGCAATATTTAGAGAAAATTGGCACAATCTCATAGTGGAAATGGATTATTACAATGTTTAGAAAAAACAGCCAGAGTAAATTCAATATGTAGGTAAAATGTATTACAACTATGTATGTTATAATTGTTCACTAAGGCAGCCCCATTATACCTGATAGAAATTTTAAAATAAGAATTTGGGAAAGGTTAGTCAATGAGATTTTGGACATCTCTTTATTCTCCCTTCAAAGTTTCTTCTAAATAATTCAACTGCTTCACTGTGTCCTAAAACAGAATATGTATATCATGTATTATGTTTGTGTACCATAGATATTATTCCACAGATTAAGGCCTGTTACATGTGAAAATCAGAATCTGAATTGGAATAAAATAATAGTGCCATTTTTCATTGTCTCAGTCCCCACTTTCTTTCTTCTTTTTATTCTCTGCTATATTTTGTAAAGCTGGTGCTGTCTGTGACATGCACTGTTACTATTGGCATTTACTTGTGGCAGAGGGTGGGGGTGAGAGAGATCTTCCTAAAGTAAGCTTTATGTTTCTCAATGTATCCATCAGTATAGACATTGTTTTAATTAGTAAATTCACTGGCAATAAGCCTAAAGTAACAATAGTGGCCTGGCCACATAGCCTTAAATAATAGTAGTTTCCTCATCCTCAAAACTATATAAAAGAAAACAAAACCTAACAAGAAAACAATGCGTATTCTCAGCTGGTGAGGCCAAACACCGGTTTGAAGACCTCAGCGTGTGGTTGCACCTACAAACTCTTCCTATGGCCAGCCTTGGATGAAAGGGGATGCTCTAAGGGTGTCCACTATATATTTAACAAGTGCTGTTTCTGGTTTTGCTGTGTGTGCATCTTTGTCCTTCACATGCTAACTGTAGATGCTGAGTCAGATGATGCTTATTAGGGAATACATTCTTTCAAGTGATGTCTTCAATTACAAAACATGCATCCTCTTGTTTTAGGATTTCTGATCATCTAGTTACCTGGAAATGTATCGTACAGAAGTTTTTAAGAAGTACTCACCACGAAGTGTACCTAGATATGCCTATTGAACCCAAATGGAACTTTTTAAACAAATCACAAATTTAGCCATATATATTCTTGTTCTGTTTTGTTTTAACAACAACAAAAAAATTCCACTGTATTTTATTTCTGGATGTTTGGTTTAAGTAAAATATAAGTCCAAACTTTTGCAAATATAGAAAAAAATCGTGTTGATTAAGGATGTAGAAAATGCAGTCTCTTCCTAGTTATAATACAACATGGTGGAGGTTTTAAACTGGAAAGTTTCCATTTACTGTAACCCAAAGTTGCTTTTCTAAATGTTAGAAATTGTTACCCTTATTATTTTTTGGTTTATCTGAACACCAATCGCAGAGAACTTGAGATTTCAAGTCAAAGTTGCTCTTTCTCCATTTAAAGTCTTGTTATATTTCCTGCTCTTGTCAAAAAGCTTGTATCTAAACTTAAATGGAAGTCACATATGTAGCTTTGTGAGATCCCTAGTATCCTTTAAATGTTCCATGGGGCTCAGTCAAATGAGTAATTGTCCATCAGCTTATGGTTCATTAGGAACCACAAATCAGTTGAGTGGGAGGTGTTTCATGGGAAACTATTCAAACCTAAGTTTTGCTAGATTTCTGATGAATAGAATAGCCTAGGACAAGAAACTTTCATCTAGGAGCTCCAAGGTAGTTAGGCTTGTGGTAGCTAAGGCCTCTAAAGCTAATTGGGCAGATAAGAAAAAGGGGTAGCAATATGGTCAGGACATAGAAAGGAGACATTCCTCAGTGCTTATTGGTGAGTAGAAAGCTGAGCTGGAAGGGTGATCTGTAAATGAAATTCACTAAAGAATTTAACTTCAAGAGGCATTCTCCACAATGAAAAATATAGCAATAAGCCTTACAATTGTGATTTTTGTTTCTTTCTAAGGGGAAGACTATTTTCATGCATATATCAATTGTAAATCATTTTATTACAAGTGATGTTTAGCTTCATAAGTATTCTCTTAAAATTGATTTTTACAAAAATTTTTTCAATTATTATTTTCAATGAAACTACTATTTTAAGGGGGATTAAACTGTAGCATACTTCTGAATAGATGACTTCCCTTGATCACTTCTCCACCACTTTTTTACCCTATGTGCACATGGTAAGAATCATTTAGTAGTGGATTTTCTCCTTAGTCCTATGGAAAGACAAATATGTATTCCAAGTCTCAGAAATGCATGAAGAAAACCAGGTACCCGTCTTAAGGTTATATGATATTAAGAAAAGCTTTGAAGTTACTGAATCTTACTGAAACGAACACAAACCAAAAATAGCTTTATGCAATATTCCAAGAAAGATTGGAGAGATGCAGAAATAGTCTGCAAATTTTTTTCAAATTCCAGTGATTTTGATACTTGAAAAGTGAACGGCAACCTATGCACTAATTCAAATGATAAGGTAGCCTTTTAGAATCTTATACTCGTACTATATTGTTAATTAAAACATACTTTAATTGAGTACATTAATTGGATATGTTTAAAACAAAACATCTAGGCTTGCTTTATACATATTATAAAATTTCATTAACCCAAAGAAGTATATTGTCCTACCTGTCCTTTGGAAGAACTCTAACAGGCACAACTTACCTGGGGGAGAAAAAAATAGAGTGGTCTGGGAAATCTGTTGAAACACAGGTTACTTAATGAAAGAAGCTAATTATGATTTTAGAGCTTAAAAGGAAAGGTATCTCTGAGGGTGTGAGAAATTGGACAGAAAATTGCATGGGAAAGAGGGAAGGGGGTCATGCATGGCGGCTCATGCCTGTCATCCTAATATTTTGGGAGGCTGAGGTGGACACATCACTTGAGGTTAGAGACCAGGCTGGCCAACATGGTGAAACCCTGTCTCTATTAAAAAATACAAAAAAAAAAAAAATTAGCTGGGCATGGTGGTGCATGCCTATAATCCCAGTTACTCGGAAGGCCGAGATAGGAGAATCACTTGCCCAGGAGGCGGAGGTTGCAGTGAGCTGAGATCACACCACTGCACTCCAGCCTGGGCGACAGAATGAGAGGGAGACAACGTCTCAATACAAAGAAGCAGGACCAGGATAAGGCAATCAGCATTCCTTCATAGTAGCTAATCTGGGCAGGTATCACCTAGGGAAGGACTGCAAAGATAGTCCAAATATTTTATGCTTTTCAGAAAAGACCATAAACAGAAGGAACATGGCAGTTACAGTATCACATTGACCAGAAAGAAATAGAGTATTACCACAAGAATATAGAAAAAGCAAACAGGTCTTCCTACTCTCTATTTACCACTCAATACTTCTGTGACCGCTGATCACCAAGAAATGAGTGAGGATTTTCCCCACCAAGATATTATGTAATTGATTCTCCAATAGACACCAGCAAGGTGTCCACAATTCTGACACTATCTGCCTGAAGATAGCATCAGATCTCAGGGGCTGAGGACTCAGTCTCAGAAAACTGCCCTCTAATTCACATGTGAATTGCAAGCCCCAGGTTGTGAACTGTGCTTCTCATTAACCAGATGTAAATCCAGGTTCCCACAGCCTACTCCTTGGGTTTGATTAATTTGCTAGAGCAGCTCACAGAACTCAGAGAAATACTTTACTTACATTTACCTTTTTATTAAGAAGGATATTAAAAAGGATACAGATGAACAGCCAGATGGAAGAGTTACACAGGGCAAGGCATGGAAGAAGGGGCATGGGATCTCTTCTCTTGTGCACCACTCTCCAGGAACCCCTACAAGTTTAGCGATCCACAAGTTGTCTGGACTCAGTTCTTTTGAGTTTTTGTGTAAGCTTTACTACATAAGCACAACTGATTACATCACTGACCCTTGGTGGTCAACTCAACCTTCAGCCCATCTCCCTTCCCTGGAGGTTAGAGGGTGCGGCTGGAAGTCCCAAACCTCTAAATATGCCTTTGTCTTTCCTGTGATCAGTCCCCACATTGAAACTATTTAGACCCTTCCAGCCACCAGTCATCTCTTAGCTTACAAGGGACCCTAATCACTTCAGAGATTCCAAGGCTTTTAGGAGCTGTATGTCAGGAAACCAAGCTAAAGACCAAATACAGTTGACCCTTGAACAACACAGGCTTGGAGTTCAAGGATCCACTTACATGAACTCTTTTTTTTTTTTTTTTTTTGAGATGGAGGCTCACTCTGTTGCCCAGGCTGCAGTGCAGTGGCAGATCTCCACCTCCCGGGTTCAAGCAATTCTCCTGCCTCAGCCTCCCAAGTAGCTGGGATTATAGGCTTCTGCCACCATGCCTGGCTAATTTTTTTGTTTTTGATAGAGATGAGATTTTACCATTTGGCCAGGCTGGTCTAGAACTTCTGACCTCAGGTGATCCACCCACCTCGGCCTCCCAACATGCTGGGATTACAGGTGTGAACCACTGTGCCCAACCTATATGCAGATTTTTTTACCTGTGCCACCCCTGAGACAGCAAGACCAACCCCTTCTCTTCCTCCTCCTTCTCAGCCTAATCAACATGAAGACAATGATAAAGGCTTTATGATGATTCACTTTCATTTAATGAAAATATACTCTCTTTCTTATAAATTTTCCAATAACATTTTCTTTCCTCTAGCTTACTTTATTGGAAGAATAGAGTATAGAATACATAAAACTTACAAAATATATGTTAATCAGTATGGCTTCCAGTCAACAGAAGGCTTTAGTAGTTATATTTTGGGGGAGTCAAAAGTTATACCTGAATATTTTTTTTCCTGCATGGTGGTTGGCACTCTTAACCCTCACAGTGTTCAAGGGTAAGCAGTATATATAGTCGTGTGCTGCATAACAACGTTTCAGTCAGCAGCAGATGACATATATGATGGTGGTCTCATAAGATTATAAATGCAGCTAAAAACTTTCTGTCATCTAGTGAAACCATACCCATTGTAAGGTCATAGTGTGATTACTTTTTTCAAATAAATGAAGCATAGCCTAAATGTACAGTATTTATAAAGTATACAGTAATGTCCCAGGCCTTCGCATTCACTCACCACTCATTCACTGACTCAATCAGAGCAACTTGAATCCTGCAAGCTCCATTCATGGTAAGTGCCGTACACAGGTATACCAATTTTATCTTTTGTATCATATTTTTACTGTATATGTCCCATGCTTACATATGTTTGGGTGGATACTTACCATTGTGTTACAGTTGCCTACAGTATTCAGTACATAACACGCTGTACAGGATTATAGCATAAAAACAACACCCTCTGATGTTCACACGGGACAAAATTGCCTAACAATGCACTTCTCAGAATGTGTCCTCATCATTATGTGACACATGACTATCTTTCACAATAGTATAATTATTTTATTTCCTTTTTCCTGAACAAATAATTAATCTTATCTAGCTTCAAGACTGTATACTTAGGCTGGGTGCAGTGGCTCACACCTGTAATCCCAGAGGTGGGATTACAAAAAATTTAAAAATTAGCCAAGCATGGTGGCACACACCGGTGGTCCAAGCTTCTTGAGAGGCACAGGTAGGAGGATTACTTAAGCCTGGGTAGCTATGATTAGAGTGAGATGAGATTGCACCACTGCACTCCAGCCTGGGCAACAGGGTGAAACCTTGTCAAAAAAGAAAAGAAAAGAAAAAGAGAAAACTGAATACTTTACATACCTTCAATTTTAAGTTTAAACAATATATTATTCAGATATTGTTCAGTTAAGTAACTTGGTGTTTTCATTGTTATTTGTACTTAGTAAATTGATTCAATTTTATATGATATCTTAATCTAATTTTGCATATGTAAGATTACAAATATAGGCCGGGCGCGGTGGCTCAAGCCTGTAATCCCAGCACTTTGGGAGGCCGAGACGGGCGGATCACGAGGTCAGGAGATCGAGACCATCCTGGCTAACACAGTGAAACCCCGTCTCTACTAAAAATACAAAAACTAGCTGGGCGAGGTGGCGGGCGCCTGTAGTCCCAGCTACTCGGGAGGCTGAGGCAGGAGAATGGCGTAAACCCGGGAGGCGGAGCTTGCAGTGAGCTGAGATCTGGCCACTGCACTCCAGTCCAGGCGATAGAGCGAGACTCCGCCTCAAAAAAAAAAAAAAAAAAAAGATTACAAATATAATAATTGCATGTATAAGACAGCAGGACTTTAGGTCTTTTATTAAAAGTCATAAAAGCATGAATGATTTTTAAACTACCTACTCTCCATATCTGTTATTTTATGTATCAATATACTCCTGAATAAAAGAATTATACTACATTAATACACAGGTTTTTGTCAGATGAAAGCTTAATACAAAATTGGGACTACTGTTTATCATAATATTTGAACTTTGAAAAAAATATTTCTTTGAGTTTCATAGCAGAACTTTGAGTTATTGTTGAAAGCAATTGTTCACCTTGCCATCTTTGGCATCAAAATGCATAGATCTCAAAATTTCTTGGAGTATTCACACATCTAAGGGGAAAAACAAACTACACAGAACAGTTCTTCCACTGTGAAAAACAGCAAAATTCCACACCTACAACAAATTGCAAATTTTCACATATTTGCTCCAGGCAAACATTTGCAATTTTCACAGCAAATAAGGATTTTGGCTCCAATACACATTTTTTTTTTTTTTTGTCTTCTCCCCTCTTGGAAAAGAGTCACTGTCCCTATTTTCAGAAATACAGAATAACACTTGAAACAAAATTACTGATAATATCATGTTTATTCTAGGTATTTTAATTTTGGTTCTACCCATTCAGATAAAAAATATTACTGTAATATGACTGTACTTGATTCAGGAATCCATGAGTTTGGATAGAGACCCTGAAAATGAAACTTAACTATTTTTGTGACCTGAGATACCCAGTTCCACTCTGATCAGAGAGACTGCTCCTAAAACGTTGCCTAGTGCTTTCAGGAAACACAGAGTTTTTTTTTTTTTTTTTTTTTTCAGTAATCAAATAAAAAGAGAAGTTGATATTCCCTAAAATAATTTTTTTTTTTAATTTTAGTACTGTAAAGCAATGGTTCTCAGGCAAAGAACAATGATATTTCCCAATCAGCCATGTAGCATTATTACAATAAGGAAATTGAAAATTTTATATAACCCAGCCATGGGATAGTCTTCATTACACCACCATCCACAGAATTTTGGCCTATGTTAAAACAACAACAACAACAACAACAAAAAATAGAAAAGCTGACTTTGTTATAGAAAGGGTGTCATTTTACTAATGTTGACTTTGTTATAGAAAGTCAACATTAAGTTTGACTTCATTATAAAGCATGTCATTTAACTAATGTTGGTTGTCTTACGTTTGCAAACCCATGAATTCTGTTCTATTCCATCCAATTGATTTACTAATGAACTGCTTAAAAAAGTTTAGTAAGTTAGGTGTGATGTGTGGTATGCAGTGATGTGTGTGTGTGTGGTGTGTGTGTGCATGTGTGTGTGTGTGTGTGTTGCATGTTAGAGAATTTTCCATTTGCACAGCCATCTATATTGCTCCTGTTTTCTGGTTTCTGAGGCAAGTCAGCCCAAGCTATAGTACACATTTGGCTCTGCTCCTCTTTGAAACATAGCTCTGCTTTGACAGGAGAAAAGAGCACAATCTCTTTTGCATAGTTTTTAAAGACTAACCACAATTGATCTCTGTCTACATTACTAGGTTACTCTTCTGGATCTTTCGTTCGTCTTTGGGCTACTGACACCTAAACATTACGCCATCTTTGACCCATTTGAATGTCTTTGCTTGTGCAAGAGTGGCATTCTCTGCTCACCCACTTTTCCTACTGAATTCTTTATCCACCAAAATTCAGCTAGCATGCCACTTATTTAGCAAAACTTTAATAATCTTACTACTTGGAACTTTTTCTTATCTTCAGTACCTTTATGATATTACTTTACTCATTCATTTATAATTATTCACTTATCAAATATTTATTGAGTATCTACTGTTGCCAGATAGAAACAAATACAAAAGCTTTAGACATAGTTTTTGCCCTTTAAAAGTTCACAGTGAGGGAAATTGTCCCAATCCAATCGCAAAGAAAATTCAAAGAACAGAGATTATCTGCTTATCACTCTTATCGGTGCTTTAAAATGGCAAGTAGTTACAATATGCTTTGACTAAATTACAAATGCTTTCCTATGTGATGAATAAACATAGTTAATTTGTTCAAAATTTGATTTGTGGAAAAAGTGAGAGCAAAAGGAACCCAGAAGATGGGAAGTACTTATATAAATATGGTTTTAAAAAGAGCAATTCCCTGCAGCACAATTGAAGGTACAGGAAATTTACAGAGGGAAATACCCTGCTGGCGTGTTTGGGGAACTTCCCCCTTGACATCAGCTGCACAGTAGCTGTAGTTCCTATCGCAGCCTCCTATTGTTAGTAACTTTGTCAACAGATATATTTAAAAATGCTCAATATTGTTAATCATTAAAAAAATACAAATAAAAAATACAGTAAACTTTCATTTCACAATTTGTCAGAATGGCTCTATAGAAAAGATTAAACATAACAAGTGTTGCAGAGGATGTGAGAAAAAGGGAATCCTAGTACATTGTTGGTGGTAATGTAAATTAGAAAACAGTATGGAAGATCTTTACAAATCTAAAAAGAGAATTACCACATGATCCAGCAGTTCCAGTTCTGGTGATTTACCCAAAAGACTAGAAATCAGTTAATTGATGAGATGTCTGCATGCTTATATTCGTTGCAGTTCCATTCATAATAGCTAAGTTATGAAATCAACCTGTGTTCAACAAATAAATGGATAAAGAAAATGCTGTATATATACACAATGGAATACTAGCTAGACTTTACAAAGAATGAAATTCTGTCATTTGGAATAACATGGATTGAATTGGTGAGCATTATGCTAAGTGAAATAAGTCAGGCACAGCAAGACAAACATGACATGTTCTCACATATATACGGGAATCTAAAACAAATGAATTCATAGAAGCAGAGAGTAGAATAGTAATTACAGAGATTGGAGGGTGGTTAAAATGGGGAGATGATGGTCAGAAGGTAAGGAAATCTCAATTAGACAGGAGAAATATAGTTTCTTTTCTTTTTTTCTTTTTGAGTTCTATTGCGCTGGATAGTGAATATAGTTAAAAATAGAGTGTTGTACATTTCAAAATTTCTCAAAATAAATGTTAAATGTACTCACCACAGAAAATGTTAGTATTTGAGATGATGGATATGTAAACTAATTTTATTGAATTATTCTATATTGTATTCATTAATTACAACATTAATTTGTACTCCATAATTTTTATAAAATTATAAATTGTCAATTTACAATTTTTAAAAAAAAGAGCAAAGAAAGGGTTTAACCGAATAAGCATAAGGTTTTTTGCTAATGCCATTAATCTAGCGCATATCTTAAATGTACCACACAAAGTTTAAATATTCTTTTTAAGTCTCTATTTCCTGCATCTTTTAAGTCTTAGCCTAATTATCTTAAACAGAGTTGGACCACAACCTTCAAACTGCAACACAACCAGTCAATCTCACGGAGGAAAAAAAAGTTGATCATTTTCTTTTCTTTGCCTAGTTGTAGGACAGTTGTGTAGTTATTCTTTAACTAGAATGAAACACTAATTGTATGCTTAAACCTATGATGTAAGATTTCTATGTACCTAATTCTTTTTT
>NW_012114566.1:8366955-8371146 GCF_000951035.1 Colobus angolensis palliatus
CAGATACCAGTGCCAGATATTTTCATCCATCATTGCACTCTCAGGCCTTTATCTCTTATCTCAAATACTATGATCACCTCTTAACTGACTGAACACCTTTTCTACTGGCTTAAACATGATAGAATAGAATTTTTTGTGTGTTTAATATGTGCCAGGTTTATATATATTGAATTGAATTGAATTGAATTCTTAGCTGCACTTCTATGACTGTGTTATTGCTGCATATTCTGTGTAGAAAACCCTACAAGACTTCACTATGATAACTGGAAGTATTAGTCAGCAACTCAATACAGTTGTCATTTTTTTGGAACATTCCTAATCACAAAAGCTAAGTGAAATGCTACCCTAACCTGCCTGACATGTTTAACACCCTGTGCAATAAACAATTTTAGCATGTACTTTATTGAGATGATGATGATGATGATTATTGAAACAGAGTTTCCCTCTAATGCCCCGGATGGAGTACAGTGGCACCATTTCAGCTCAGTGCAACCTCCATCTCCCGGATTCAAGCTATTCTTCTGCCTCAGCCTCCCAAGTAGTTGAGATTACAGGCTCCCACCACCACAACTGGCTAAATTTTGTAGTTTTTAGTAGAGATGAGGTTTCACCATGCTGGTCTTTTATGTGTCTCTCTTCTACTAGACTTTGTGCAGTAGTGGGAAAATACTGTTTTCTTTTCATCTCCAATACCTACTATTGCTTGGCACATCATGCACATTCAATAACTGCTTATTTTTAAACTGAAATGAACTTGGGTGCAGGAGGAGACAGAGATGGACAGGAAATTGTCTAAGGCCCATGGTCTCATTCGTTTTTGACTTATGTACTTTGTCATATTAAATATGAAAATAACTGGCAAAACTACACTCTATTCAACAATTGAGTAGCTCTTTCTGGCTTGCCTCTTTCATACATGGTTTTATTGATCCTTACAATGTAAGTATGAGGTAGGTATTGTTCTTATCCCCACATTAGAGAAGAGGAAATTCAAATTTAGAGAAATTGAATGACTTCCCTAAGATCACACTACTGGCAGCCAAGGAATTGAAACCAGACCACCAGACCCTGAAATTCTTTCTTTAATTAAGATTATTAAAAAATAATGAAAGGAAAAAGAGTAAAAAATCAATATATTCATTGAGCCCTTCTAATGCACTATTGATACTCCGTGGTAACAGGCATTTGAGGAACAGTGACAGTATGTGTTTCATCCCTGTGTGACAGAGGAAAGCCTTAATCTGGGAATTAATATCTATATGTGATTGTTCTGTACCAAGATATATATGTTTACTAAAATGATACTCAATTACTATTCAGTAATTTTATTTCCATCATTTATGGAGCATATATAGGTATATAAAATCTGGAAAATTAATGAACATCTTCAATATTGGTTTTTCTGTATACTTTCAGGTGTTGTATTTTTAGTAGAAATATTTAATTTAAAGCTCAAGATTATGTAATGTTTTTATTTTTATACGCTCCTCCAACAGCTTTATGTGAAGTTGGCTGCAACTATAGTGTTCAGAAACTATTATATAATAGAACATATGTATTAAACTTGTTCATTAAATAAGTGCTAGTTCATATCCATAAATATTAATTGTTTCTTGTGTTGAACTTAGCATAACCCAAGAACTATGTTCTATTTTATAATGGGATAAACAAAGATGAAGCAGCCATATCCTTTCATATTTGCATTTCAATGGTTCTGCAATTGGGTAGGGTTGGAAGTCATATTTGGGGAGGCTGTAAATTTTGGATAAGAAATTAACAGATATTTGGTAGATAGTATAAAGCAGGAAGGTAAAATTGACATTCCTGTGTTATTAAACTATGTTGGAGTCTCAGACTGTCTACAATCTAATGGTATAAAATAACCAGAAAGCTATTAACTCAATATATATATTTACTATATATATATATGTTTACTATATATGTGTGTATATATATATTTATTTATATTTGCAAAACAGAATATACGCATTTCCAAAACAGAATAAAATCCTGGCCAACAACACCAACAGTGGAAACTGAAAAAAAAAAATGACAGATATAATTTTTTAAAAATAATAAGAATAAACAGTTGGTAATTGAAAGAACTGATTTATAAAAATGAACTTATCCAATAAAGTAGAAAAATCTGCATTTGCTCCTTCATATTTGT
Source organism: Colobus angolensis palliatus (assembly GCF_000951035.1). Taxonomy (NCBI): domain Eukaryota; kingdom Metazoa; phylum Chordata; class Mammalia; order Primates; family Cercopithecidae; genus Colobus; species Colobus angolensis. Next base: position 8,369,126 of record NW_012114566.1, read on the forward strand.
ATTCAAATAAAAATTTGTAGCATAAAAAAATGACTGATAACAGAGATACTGCCCCTGTGAGACCAGTAGAGCTTGTTCATTTCTAAGGTGGATGGATATGGTGAGAATAAACCAGGAGGTGACGATGAGGTGGAGGTTTGAAGACTGCTGAGTAGATATAGTAGCACCACAGTCTCAGAGAAAAGGCCAAAAATAAATAAGTTAGTAGAAAAGTTATTAGTTGAGTTTAGAACAAGTATTTGAAGGTGCTTCATAACTACATAGGAATATTCAAAAGTTGTCAACTGGAAATATGTTATCTAATAGTTACACATACCTATGCCCCGAAACCCTTACATGTAACCATCCCCTTCCTCTTCTCAAGGACTAGTATGTTCCTACAATAACTGCTTCTTATTTTATGAGAAATAACCACCATATCAAAAAACCTCTGATTTTCACTACATGGCAATTAGTGTTTCCAATACCTGAAATGCTAAAATTAAAATTATCAGACTTAAAGGAAATACGCATACCTTTATAGGACAAAATGGATGGAAACACTTTGTGTAAGTAAAATGTTGTCATTACAATGCTAAATGAAAAAAATTAAAATGTGGGATTTCTTTTTTTTTTTTAGACGGAGTCTCGCTCTGTCGCCAGGGCTGGAGTGCAGTGGCCGGATCTCAGCTCACTGCAAGCTCCGCCTCCCGGGTTTACGCCATTCTCCTGCCTCAGCCTCCCGAGTAGCTGGGACCACAGGCGCCTGCCACCTCGCCCAGCTAGTTTTTTGTGTTTTTTAGTAGAGACGGGGTTTCACCGTGTTAGCCAGGATGGTCTCGATCTCCTGACCTCGTGATCCGCCCGTCTCGGCCTCCCAAAGTGCTGGGATTACAGACTTGAGCCACTGCGCCCGGCCAAAATGTGGGATTTCAAAGAAATGCCATAAGTTCACACTTAAATAGCCAAATTTAGATATGTTTATGAATACTCATAATTCATTATTTTTTATCACTGTTATTTCTGACACAATTTCAGATAGAATTTTTGAAGGATGTGATCTTACCATATGTGAAAAGGTTGCTTAAGTTTTACTTCAGTCAGAACTCTATTGTCATGGAGTTCAAATGCCCACATACGATTTTGATGACATTGTTACGTGTTATCTCTTCAGATGATAACTGAAAAATCAATGCAGCATTCTGTTTTAATTATCTTTCTCTAGACACTGATTATAGGACTATTTCATCACCTCTTGGAGAGGTATTTACTGAGCATTTCCTATGCACAAAGCATTCAAGTAAGTGTTGATGGCCATATATAAAATAAGTACTCAGGCTCCAGAATCTCAGAAGTCAACCTTTTCACAAATACCTCACTTGTCCACTACATTTCATACTGTTGTACTTTCCACCTTTTTATCTATTTGATTTTTGTTCCACCTAGCTAACAATGAATTTTTATTATTATTTTATTCCAAAAACCCTGATAAAGGCACTGTAGGTGAGTACGCTGGTTGATGAATGCTTTTATGACCTGCTACTTTATAAATTTTACAGTGCTCTCATTCACCTGAGGTAGACTGAGATGGTATTAGCTACATGATGGTCAATGTGCAACTACTTACAATCCTTTGAAAATGTCACTGGTGTCATCAAATGGTAGTTAATCCTGTGGAATAAAGCTTCATAGTCAATTTTTTGAAACCCTTGAAATGTAAAGGTAAAAAGTCTTAAGTCTATGCAGTCGATCTTAAATTGTATTCCTTAAATGTTATTTCTCACCAAGATTTTTGAAAAGAAGTGGATATCCTTTTGGAATCCATACCTTTTAGAATGTGAAGACTTCAAGCTTTTTATGTTGTTTAAAAAAGGCAGAGACCTGTGATTTGGAAGTCAGGTAAGCTGGTGGTCACTCTTTTCTTTTTCTTTTTTTTTTTGAGAGGGAGTCTCGCTCTGTCGCCCAGGCTGGAGTGCAGTGGCCGGACCTCAGCTCACTATAAGCTCCGCCTCCCGGGTTCACGCCATTCTCCTGCCTCAGCC